>NC_048435.1:21091266-21317676 GCF_004353265.1 Vitis riparia | reverse complement strand
GGCAGTAGCAACAGGCGTCTCAAGCTACAAAAAACCAAACCTGCAAGAAACCAACTGAAAATAACCAGAGTTTGTTGAACGTCTCCAGGTGTTAAAGAACTGGAGATTAGTTTTTTCTTCAATAGAAAAATATTTCTTGCAATCCTATTACAAAATGATAGGCTTTGAATTCTCCTCCATTATCCGATTGTAAGCATTGAATTCGACAATTGAATTAATTCTCTACTAAAATTTTAAATTTAACAAAAGAGGCCAATGATTGATCCTTAGTATGTAGAGGATAAATCCAGGAGAACCGAGAGAAGTCATTAATGAATAAAAGATAGTATCTTGCATCGATCCTTAGTATGTAGAGGATAAATCCAGGAGGACTTTTTGCATATTGACAAGCACAACATAAATTTTGTTTGGAATATTGAAAGGAGACATTACAAAACTTGAAGCATGTTTAAGAATACTATCAGCTAGATGGCCAAGGCGAGCATGCCATAGTTCGCTGCTGAGATGTGAAGGTTTGATTGTTGTCTTGACATGGCTGGAAAACGGGAACTTAGTGGTGTGTTGACATGACTGGAACAAGATAGAATTCTTGTAGGGAATCTGTATAATCCTTGTTCAGCCTAACCCCTTGGAGTAAGATTTTCTTTGTGGCCTGATCTTTGGCAAGAAAGAAACGAGGATGAAACTCAAAGAAGAAAGTATGGTTATCATGGCAGAATTTTGAGACACTGATCAAATTGGTTGCAAGATTAGGAACATGAAAGACTCTTCGTAATTAAAATGTTTTGGGAGAAGAGTGGAAGAACTTTGTACCAGTATGGAGAATTGGTAGTTGCTTACCACTCCTAATGGTCGCCTTATCACTCCCCTTGTATGGCTGGACATCTGAGAGTGCAGCAATATCTTGAGACAGGTGATCTGTTGCCCGGCATCAAAAAACCATGATTCATCATTCATGGTGGAAGGAAAGGCTAACATCCCTTGCTTGGGGTTGTTCCGATGAGTTTTGTTAATTGAAGTGAAATTTGATGGAGGATTATATCCTTGAAAGTTAATGTCGGATCGGTGATAACAGCTAATGACTGTGTGCCCAAATTTTCCCCATAATTGGCATTATGGTCGGTTAGCACTATTGTTGTGCGGGCCTGTACTTTGGGCACTGTTGGGGACTCTTCGTGAGTTATATCTGTTGTGGGCAGAGGCATATCCGATTGTGATGCTTCTTCTTATGATTTCTATGTTGTGGATGTTGCATTGCAATGTTGGCAGAGACAACACCATCTTCTGTTACTGAATTTTGTAGATTCAGCCGTTCATGAGTTAACAAAATGCTGTGGACAGTGTGGAGAAACTTCATCTTCACGAGTGGTAAGTGAAGCAACTAAAGAATTATAGTCTGCTCAAAGACCTCCAAAGAGCTGCAATATTTGATCTCTATCATTTACGGTTCTCCAATGGCAGCTAGGTTATCGACTAAATTCTTTAATTTGAGAATATGCTCCAGCATTGAAAGATATCCCTTTCTTGTTGTCTGAAATTCCAATCGCAACCGCATAACCCGGGCCTTTGACGAAGCTGAGAATAAAAAACTATAAAATCCTTTTTTTAAATAAAAATTGCAAAATTACTTTTTCAATTACAGATGTAAAATCATTTCCTAAATATAATTCTATTTTTAATAAAATTGGACTGGGAATAATTTCTTAAATATAGAAGTTGTAAAAATATTTTTTTTTACTAAAATTGGGTTGAAAATAAATTTGTAATTTTTTTAGAAAAAGCAAATAAAAATTAAAAAGAATTTTTCTTATAAATTAGATAAAATTTAAACATTCTTTTTTTTGAAAAAAAAAATGTATTCAATAAATTCTTTTAATAAAAACAAGCAAAAGTTATTTTGGAAATAAATTTGAATGTAAATAAAAATCAAATCTTTTGTGAACAAATTGAATTTTTGTGAATAAATAAATTTGATATCATTAACTTGAAATTGGTTTTAATGTGAATCAAATTCTTTTGAAATTTCTTAGAAATCTGGCAATATTTAGAAATAATCAAATTATTTATTTAAATAGTTTAATAAATTAATTTATGTATTTCCTTTACCAATGTTGTATATTATTGTATTTTATTTTCCTTCTTGTATTGTTGTATATAAATTTATCATACTTTTATTGATATCTGTGATTAATTAATCAATTGTTATAATTATCTCCACTTGTTTAGTAAAATATATTTTAGGGTTTAAAGATATGTTATTCTAAAATACATTTATAATAAGTAACTCAACCCTTGGATTTAGATTAATTTTTCACATACTTATTTTCTCTTTCCCTCATCAGTGGAGTAGAAAAGAGAAAGGAAAAAAATAGGAAAAAAATAATAATAAGGAAAAAAAATACAAATATACCCCACCACCCATCCAAAGAAAAAATAAAAGAGGAAAATAGGAAAAAAAAAAAAAAAAAACCTTCTTTAAGTATTGTATGCGTCACAAAAGGAATCCCTTGCGAGTTAATAAAGGTCGCTAGACAACAATCGCTCGAAGATAGCCTCTCCATTACAACCACAAAAAGGCCTTATCACCATCAATCCAATTATTGTTGTATATAAGTTTATCATACTTTTTTGGTATTCGTGATTAATTAATCAATTGTTGTAATTCTCTTTGCTACTTATTTAACAAAGATTTTTTTAGGATTGAACGATGTGTTCTGCTGAAGTACATTTCTAATAAGTAACTTAACCCTTGAATTTAGATTCATTTTTCACATAATTTTTTTTTCTTTCAGAAAAAAATAAAAGGAAAAAGAAAGAAAAAAAGGGGGAGAGGGGTACTACTTATTTAACAAAGATTTTTTTAGGGGTTGAACGATGTATTATTCGGAAGTACATTTCTAATAAGTAACTCAATCCTTGAATTTAAATTGATTTTCCACATAAATTTTTTTTCTTTCAGAAAAGAAAAAAAAAAAAGTGGGGGGAGGGGGGGAGGAGGGGATGGTTGGGAAATTAATCTACCCCACCACCCATCCAAAGAAAAAGAAAAAGAGGAAAGGAGGCCAAATAAATAAATAAATTCTTTAGATATCGTGTGCGTCATAAAAAGAATGCCTTACAACCATGGTGTGAATTAATAAAGGCCACTGGACAACAACTGTTAGACAACAACCTCTCTGTTGCAACCTTAAAAAGACCTTATCACCATTAATCCAATTGCCAAGTTAAGACTTTTGACCTTTTTTATTTCAATCTTTTTTTTTTGGTCTGTCCGTATAACTAATTTCGGATTCGATATCTAGAAACTTACTTACTTTTAAAATTTATTAAAGTCACTTATTTAATACAATAAAATAATTTTTTTTACATAATCATTGAAATAAAGCTCAACATTTAAATTTGAAAACCATACTCTCTTTTCAAACACAAAAGCATCTATGCAAAACAATCACAAATATAATATTTATACCATGATTTTTCTTTTCCTTTTTCCATTAATCTCATATTAAAAAAAAAAACTCAAAAATAAATAATACTAGAAAAACTTACAAAAAATGCAAAAATTGATTAAAAAAAAAGGAAGATTCTTACAATATTCTCTAAATTAAATAAATGAATTTGAAATTCCTCCCTATCCTTTTTCCTTTATCTTCCAAAACTATATGTAACTGCTTTCTAGGGGGGGTCTGGGGTAGACAGAAAAGAGAAAGCAAAAGAGAGCCCATCCAAAGAAAAAGCAAAAGAGGAAAATGGGCAAGGTACATGTGCTCCACGAGAGGAATAAATTGCAGTGATAGTGCTAGTTCATCTTGAAGAATATATTTTAGGGTTTATTTTTGGAAAATGATGAACTTAGATGGCTGATAATGATGTAGATTAAAGTATTTTTTCTTTAACAATAAATTTGTTCCTGCATGCAGCTGTGTGCAAACTAATTTTGTTAACTTTGTATATGTTAATGAATTCTTTAACTTGCACGTGTTCATAAAGGTATTTTTCGTATAATAATTACAAAAAATAATATTGTATCTCTTACTTTGTATATAATTAGCAAAAATAAATTTGTATTTATATTTTTTAACAACAAAATAAATTATAGCTACCAAATAATATAATGTTTTTATTTTTTGGTCGAACCATTAAAATTCTTTGATCATGCAAAAGATTGCCAAAAATTGAATACCTGACGAAATATTTTTTGTACTGTTTATGCAAGTTTTTGTTCAAATTAAAAATTAGCAGCCCTAACATTTTGGCCTGCGGCCTATAAATAATAGAACTTCTCCAATGGTTGAGCTGAGAGCCACTACTTCTTTCCCGTTTCTCACAGTGGAAGCAATTCTGAATTGCGAAATAATATTGGGAGTGGCTTCCCTCGGCCTCCTCATCGGAGCAAAATATAGAACGGATACTTGTCAAACAACAATGTCCGATTCCACTACTTCCAAACTTAACTTGAGTACAGAGTCCATTCAGGTTGCAGCTGAAGATGCTCGGGAAGCCCAGATCACCAAGCAGGCTGTAGCTGAAGATGCTCGGGAAGCCCAGATCACCAACCAGGCTGCAGCTGAAGATGGTAGCACATTCATGGATCCTATATTGTACGTGGCTGCAGCAGATGGTGACATCCATGTACTTGAGCAATATGGCATTCATGTCCAACTAACCCCAAAAAAGAATACAGTTCTCCATGTTGCAGCCCAATTCGGTCAAGCGGACTGCGTTAACTGGATCCTTCAGTTGCCTTCTCCTTCATCACTATTGCAAATGCCCAATGAGAAAGGTGACACTCCACTTCACCTTGCAGCCAGGGAAGGGCATTTGACAGTGGTGAAAAATCTGATTGACGCTGCCAAACAACTTCAAGAAGGAGACACAGAGAGAGGGGGTACAATAGTTTGTAAGGCCATGCTGAGGATGACAAATGAGGACAACGACACAGCCTTGCACGAGGCAGTGAGATATCATCACCCTGAGGTGGTGAAGTTATTGATTCAAGAAGACCCCGAGTTCCCCTATGGTGCTAATGCTGAAGGCAACACTCCCCTTTACATCGCTACTGATTGGGGATTCGGAGACTTGGTGCAGATGATCCTAGACAATTGCTCTTCACCAGCTCATAGTGGCATCAACGGTCGAACGGCTTTGCATGCTTCGGTAATTCTCAATCACCAAGGTACCACCATTTTTTTCTTTTCTTTTGTTGCAAGAGGAAGCTCTTTAAATTTATTTTCTTTATTTTCTTAAACCTTTTTATGTCTCTTTTTGTTCCTTATTTTATCAGCAATGACAAAGAAGATACTGGAATGGAAGCCTGCTTTAACTAAAGAATTAGATAAAAATGGGTGGTCCCCCCTTCACTTTGCTGCATATGTGGGTTGTCATCCAACAATAGTGGCGCAATTGCTAGAGAAATCTGACAGGTACGTGGCCTACCTAGGCGTCAAAGACCATGGAAACAGGACAGCTCTTCATATTGCAGCGAGCCGAGGCCATGTGGACATAGTGAAGCTGCTGGTGTCACGCTTTCCAGATTGTTGCGAGAAAGTTGATGATAAGGGCAATAATGTTCTTCACTTGATAATGCCAAAGAATGGAATATTTGCAACTTCGGGTTTGTCAAATATTCGCTGGTTGAGGGTGAGAGGACTCTTGAATGAGAAGAATGTTGAAGGAAAGACACCACTCTATCTGTTTCGCATGTCTATCAGATCGGAGACGATGTTAACGTGGATATTGGACACCTTAGTAAGATTGGTAAGGCCATCAAAAATTTCAATTTCCTATGTATCTGTTACTCCTTTGACCCCCAATTTATTTTACTACCTTTTTTTATCTTTCTTTTTTTTTTTTTTTGTTGTCTTTTTTTGCATCATAGATGATAGTGAGAAAAAAAAACGAAAGAAATGACAGACTTTTAATCTTAAAAAATATTGTTTTCCTTCTTTTACAAAAAGTGAGGATGATTATTTCATCCCTCTGAATCGAATATCTATCCATGCTCTCTTTAAATTTTTTACAGTTTCAGAGACTGGATCAGAGAGTTAGTAGACCCTCGGGTTCGCTAAAGATCAAGGAAGACAGCGATAGTAGCAATAGCAGCGATAGCAGCAATAGCAGCGATAGCAGCACTAGCAGAAATAGCAGCGAAAGCAAAGAAAGAAATGAAATGAAGAAAACAATGAAAAGCCATATGTTAGTGGCGACACTCATAGCAACCGTAACCTTCGCGGCAGGTTTCACACTGCCTGGTGGTTACATTCAGAACGAGAGCAATGACCAGGGCATGGCTGTCTTATCGCTCCCTACCAATGGCACCAAGGGCAAGGACCAATACATGGCATCTGCAGTAAGGGAAAATTTCATACTTTTTGTCATGGCAGATAGCACAGCCATGGTACTGTCTATGTGTGCTATTGGTATTTATATCCTTGCCGCAGTCCCTACGAATCACAAGAACACCCTCGTGGCATTCTTATATTACGGCTATATGCTAACCATGGCTGCGATGCTTTTAATGGTGTCTGCATTTGTTGGGGGCCTGCAAGCTGTGCTTTATTCGTCTGAATTGTTTGTTGGTATTACCACTTTCAGCCTTTATGTCTTCTTTTTGTTTTTGGCTCCATGTTTGCTTAAATTGCTAAGAGGCCCAGGGTTTTTTTTGTACCACCGATTGCAGAGGAGCCAAACATAGCCTAAATATTTCAATAAATTATAATTATATATAATTGTGTGTGGGTGTGTGTTACTTATACTAAATTCGATATGTGCACAGTTGGTTATGATTGAGTGAAATTTTTAAGCTAGTGCCTAGAGGCCTAAACAATATGCACCAATTTAAAGCCAAATTTATTCCAAGGACAAGGTAGGAAGGCTAGAGTCCATTTAGTAACTATTTTTAAAAATAGTTTCTAAGAACAATTTTAAAAGTTGTTATATGATACTTTATAAAATAAAAATATGTTTGGGAATTAGAATATTTTTAATCTAATTTTTATGTTTTTAATATGTTTCAAAATTAACTTTTATATATATATATAGTGATTTTTTTAATCATTTTCCTCATTTATATAATTATTTTTTGAAATAATCCTTAAAAAAAAAAAAAAAAAAGTGAAAACAACTAAAAGATATTTTCTAAAAATATTATATTTTTCTATTTTAAAAATAAAAACTATTTTCCACTTTTTAATTGTTAAACATATTTTCCATTTTTTTTCATTTAAGAGAATATAATATGTTTTAAAAACAATTACCAAATAAAGTTTTACAATTTCTTTTCAGTACTTTTTTAAAACAATGTTCATTAAACAGTTTTTGAAAATAAATTTCATAAACAGTTATCTTATGTTTTTTAGAACTTGCTTATTTATTTATTTATTTTATGTTTTAAAATATTTCTTAAAATAACTTTCATCTATAATATTTTATTTTCAGTTATTCTTCATATTTGTATAATTATTTTTAAAATAGCTCTAAAAGACAAGTAAAAATAACTATAAAAAAATTAACAATGTTCTAAAAAACTACCCTATTTTTTATAATAAGTTTTCAAAAAATTGTTATTTTTTATAATTATAAATTACAATTTAAGTTTTTTTTTAATATAGATATTTCTGGGGTAAATTTGAATTTCTTTATAAATATTGAAATATAATATGTTTTAAATAATGCAATACAATAAACAAAATTTTTATTTGGACATACATTTTCAAAATTGATATTTCTTATCATAGTACATTATATTTCAAAATTTTATCAAAGCACATCATATTATTGCCCAACTGCCACAAATTTTATCCGCATAAACTCTTTTATTAAATAAAACAATTTTAATATATGTATTATTATTTGTTTTATTATTTGATAGAGTTTTCCAATATTTTTGTAAGTTTTGACCAATTCTTATTTCATCAATTTTATTTTATTTTTTAAAGAATTTTCATATGATATTTCTTATGCACCTATAGAAAACAATTACCTATATTCAATTAATATCTTTTAGTTGTTTTTTATACAAAGAAAATATCTTTTAGTTGTTTTCTATACAAAGAAAACATGGCCAAGTGGTGCTCTGTGATGCTTGCTCAGTTGAGGTTTAGTGTTCAAATGCTTGCGGTGGATCCTACAAAGTAAATAGGGGAAAGGCTGGGCTGGAATTGAGAACCTGTCCGGGCTTATTGGGCATTTACTTGGGCCCCTTTGAAAGAGAGGAGGGGAAGGCTGGGCTGGAACTGAGCCATGCGGTTCATGAAGACCCGCCCGGTTCAATCGGTTCACCCTGTTTGTGGCCAGTTCAACCACCCAGAAGGAGAGGACCAAACCGGACCAGTCAAAGGTCGGCGGTTGGACCTGTCAAAGAACTTCGGTACAGGCCCTGGTAGACCTGAAATCTCACTTTGCAAAATTTGGTAAAAAAAGTAATTGTTTTTCAACGTAATGGTTGAATTTAGATTAGAATAAGATAATAACAATTTCATTAATTAAATAATTTTATATATATATATATATATATATGGATGGGGAAAGTAATTTGGCTATGCCTTACGACTAATTTTTTTTAACATAATTTATAATACAATTGTAATGTTATTAGATAATGAACCTATAAGATATATGGTCTTATTTTATAACCGTTTTAAAAAATTGTTTTTTTTTTTTTTTTCATTTTAAACCAAAAAAAGGGAGGAAAGTACATTTAATAACTAGAAAATTATTTTCTTATTTTTTGTTTTCTATTTTCTATTTTTAAAAATAAAAAAAATGATATTTTTAAATGACATTTTTAATTGTTTTCACTTATTTTTTTATGAATGTTTTAAAAAATAATTATATAAATAAATAGAATGATTAAAAATAAAGCATTAAATATAAAAAATTATTTTTTAAATATATTTAAAAACATTAAAAATAGGTTAAAAATATTTTAAACTTTCAAACAAATTTTTATTCTATAAGATATTGGACAACAATTTTCAAAAACTATTTAAAAAAATAATTTTTTAAAATTATTTTCAAAAACCGTTATAACTTATATTCTAGCCCTTTCCCAAGTTTCATACCCTTATTCTTAATTATCACCTAAATTTATTTGATGTACATTTTATTGTAGATTACTTTAAGAGATGGACATTTATGATTCCATACCTATATTTAAATTTAAAATTGGAAAAAAAAAAAAAGAATAAGAACATAAACATGAATGAAGAAAACATAAATGGAAAGAAACCAACCGTTTCAACATTTCAGTTTGCAAAATTAACACGCAAAACTCACCATTGAAGAAATCATAAAAAATATAACATATATTAATTATAAAAATTAATATTGTATTTATTATTTTTAATACAATTAGCAAAAATAAATTTGTATTTATAATTTTTAAGAACAATGAAGCTACCAAAATATATTTAATTTTTATAAAATAAAAGACATAATTAGAATAATGCTTATATATTTTTTTGGGTAAAATTCAACGAACTTCTTTGATCATACAAGGGATTCTTAAGAATTGAATATGTGACCAAATATTTCTTTGCACTGTTTATGCATATGGATCCATCCAATGAGATGGGAAATTGTCATCAGCCTAACGTTTTGGCCAGGCTATAAGAAGTATCAACCCATCCTTGGCGCAAAATACAGAACAGAGACTGCTCATCAAACAACAATGGCCGATTCCACTACTTCCAGCCTTAACTTGAGCAGAGAGTCCAATCAGGTTGGAGCTGAAGATGCTAGGGAAATCCAGATCACCAACCAGGCTGCAGCTGAAGATGGTAGCCTGACCCACATCACATTCATGGATCCTACAGTGTACGTGGCTATAGTAGACGGTGACACCCATGTTCTTGAGCAATATGATATTCATGTCCAACTAACCCCAAAAAAGAACACAGTAGGCCATGTTGCAGCCCAATTTGGTCAAACGGACTGCGTCCACTGGATTCAATTGCGTTCTCCTTCATCACTATTGCAACAGCCCAATTAGGAAATATATTTTCTAAAATTTTTAGAAAAAAATATTTTCTAATCCTAGGTTTATTTTTTATTTGTAAAAATAGGAAGAAAAATATTTGATAGTATAACAAAAAGAAAAAAAAACAATTTTTTTGGATAATTGTGCAATTTTTACATTTACTCGTGAGTATAACTTTTTATTTTAAATTTAATTTATATAAATTATTATTATTATTTTTTTTTTTAAAAAAAGAGAAATCTTTATTTCTCTAATCTTTACAAGCTATCCTTATCCATGCAAGAAAGAAAAAGAAAATCCTATTTAAATAAACAAACTATGAACTTAGATTTGAAGCAGTTACACACACTTTTACCAAAACAATTATGTTGCTTTGTTGTACCTCCATCTACTCCTTTGAACCCCTACCATAAAGTTAGTAAGATTTGAACATAGATACATCTACTATTTTTACTGAATCTTGTTTTGCTTTTGTTTTTTAAAATAAGAATTTTTTTTTTGTAATTATAACACAATTACTAAAAAGATTTTAATGATTTTTTATTGGGTTTGACGAATTTTCCAATGTTTGCACAAGAGACGATGATGTCGATTTTATAAAAGGGAATAAGATTTGAGTAAATTCTGTGTTTTAAAATTATGTTATATATATATAGGTATCTTTGACTATATATATAGGACATATAGATACAAAATATCTTTGAATGTAAACCTTAGTTAAAAGGCACTACTTATCTTCAAAAAAATAATTGTTTTGTTATGATATACTTCTACTTCCTGTTTTAATTCAAATGACACAATTTGGAGGATATTAATACTTACATCTTGATAAAGGTGGTAAGGTATTAAGATATTTCTACTATTTGGATATGCTACATACTTGGTCTTTATCAACATTAATATTTGAGATTGATTTATATTTGAAATTGCACTTACCAGTTAATTAGGTCCACTAAGGAATGTGAACCTAAGTTGAAAGGTATTACTTATCTCTAGAAAAACAATTGTTCTGTTATGATATGTTTTCACCTTTTGTTTTAATTTGAATGATAACGCTTGAAAGATATTAATACATACATCTTGATAGAGGTGGCAGGGCCTTAAGATACTTCTACCATTTTGATATGGTAGATACTCGATCTTTATCAACACTAATATTTGAGATTGATTTATGTTAGAAATTTCACTTACCAATTAGTTGGGTCCACCAAGAAAAGTGAACCTAAGTTGAAAGGGACTACTCATCTCTAGAAAAATAATTGTTTTGTTATAATATAATTTCATCTCTTGTTTTAATTGGAATGACAAAGTTTGGAGGATATTGACACATGCATCTTGATAAAGGTGGTAGAACCTTAAGATACTTCTATCATTTTGATATGGAATATATATGGTCTTTATCAAAATTAATATTTGAGATTGGTTTATTTTTAGAATTTCACTTACTAGATAGTTGGGTCTATTAAGGAATGTAAACCTAAATGGAAAGGGACGACTTATCTCCATAAAAAAAACATTTGTTTTATTTTGATATACTTCTATCTATTTTAATTTGCAAAGCTTGGAGGATATTAACACATACTCTTGATGGAGGTGGTAGAACATTAAGATACTTCTACTATTTTGATATGATAGATACTCGGTCTTTATCAACATTAATATTTGAGATTGATTTATGTTTGAAATTCCACTTACTAACTAGTTGGACCCACTAAGGAATGTGAACCTAAGTTGAAAGAGACTACTTATCTCTGAAAAAACAATTGTTCTATTATGATGTACTTCCACCTCTTTTTTTAATTCAAATGACAAAACTTTGAGGACATTAACACATACATCTTGATAGAAGCGGTAGGGCTTTAAGATACTTCTACCATTTTGATATGGTAGATACTTGGTCTTTATTGACATTAATATTTTAGATTAATTTATGTTTGGAACTCCACTTATTAGCTAGTTGGGTTCAATAAGGAATGTGAACTTAAGTTGAAAGAGAACTCTTTTCCAAAAAAATAATTGTTTTGTTATAATATACTTTCACATCTTGTTTTAATTTGAATGACAACACTTGGAGGATATTAACACATACATCTTGATAAAGGTGGTAGGGGCTTTAAGATACTTCTACCATTTTGATATGGTAGATATTTGGTCTTTATCAACATTAATATTTGAGATTGATTTTTATTTGAAATTCCACTTACTAGTTAGCTGGTCCACTAAGGAATGGATGAAAATAAAGTTAATTAGCTAATTGAAATATGAGAGAAAAATGGACCAATTACGACTTAAGAAATGAATTATAATCAGTGGTATGAACCAAATAAGCCTATCAAATAAAAAGGAGGAAGAAAACACTAAAAGAGAAAAAGAGGAAGAAATATGTATTTATAATTTCCTTGATACTAGATTTTTACCAAAAATGGGAAGAAATATGTATCCATAATTCTATTTTTACTATTTTTAAAAGTACGTAAATAAAATTTTAATTACATTTTTTAATTTTTAAAAATATTAATATATTTCTTAGTTAAATCTAATTTTATTTTAAAAAAAATAAAATAAAAATTGATAATTATATAATATTAAAAAGTAAAAAATTAATGATTTAATTTTTTTTTAATGGGTTTTGACCACTTTGTAATCTTTACATGAAAGATACCAAGTTTCTTGATTTGGTTATAAAAAATAATAAATATGCATGAATTGTGAGTTTTAAAATTACTTCAAATAATAAATATGCATGAATTTATTTCCCAACAAATTGATATTTAAAGCATCAAAAAAAGAAAAAAAAGAAAAAAAAGAAAAAAAAAAAAAAGGTGGCAAGTGGGATGTATTTGGTCCTCTGGATTCTTTAGGTGCATTCTCCTTCATCACTATTGTAACAACCCAATTAGAAACTATATTTTCTAAAATTTTTGGAAAATATAATTTGTAATCCTAAGTTTATTTTCTCTTTTTTAAAAACAGGAAAAAAGATATTTGATAAAAAAAAAAACATTTTTCTGGATAAATTTTCAATTTTCACATTTAAGGTATCAATATTGTTGAATTTGACAAAAGGAATAAAATAATGGGTGACTTGTGAGTATATATAACCTTTTATTTTAAATCCAACATATATTAAAAAAAAAAACTTTATTTTCCTAAATCTTTACAAGCTATTCTTATCCATGATATATATATATATAAAAGAAAATCCTATTTAGACAGGGAACTTTGAAAATATGGATATAACTTTGAAAGAGCCATGCACTTCTACCAAAACAATTATGTTGCTCTACTATACTTTTATCTACTCCTTTTAACTCTTATGATGAAGTTAATAGGGTTTGAACATAGATATATCTATCACTTTCGTTGAAATGATCGTGTATTGATCTTCATTAGGATTTTTACATTAATTTCACTTTTATTTCATAGATTCCTCATACATAATAACATGTTTTGTACCCTATATCAAAATATGGAGAGTAATTATTGGAAGTTGGCATAGGGCTAGTTTAAAGGGGACACATGCATATATAGTAGAATATGTAAGCTAAAAGCATAAAATTATTTTTAACAATTACTCGATTGATTAATTTCACATATATATTTTTTATTTTATTTCTTGAATAGAGTTAAAAGACTGTTTGGGGGTGTCAGTAATTTGAAGAAAATTTTAGAGTTTCAAAAATGAAAAAAATAATTCACCTTAACATTGTAAGGTTTTCTATCAAGGAAGACTCAAATTTTGCCTATGAAGGGGAATTAATATAAAAGACAACACTCCTCTAAAATCATACCAGAATATACATCATCTCAAAGTGTCTTATGAATCTTATGGTGCATCCAATAATTAATCAACTGCAACAAAGTATTTGAGAGACTTGTTCTTTAATACAAATCTTGAGTTGGACATGGACACGGGTGAATAGAAATAGTTAGTAATGACTTCAAGATACATTTCTAATAAAATAATATCGTCTTGGAATGTTTTGTGGGGGGCTACGCACAAAACTAGAATATATTTCGACTGTGGTGATATCCTTAGGTTGCATCTAGACATATTTTTGTTTTTTATTATTTTTAAAAGTAAAAAATACAAATAATGTTTTAATTATATATATTTCAAAAAATTTAAAATATTAAATATCTTTAAAAAAAAGAAAATCCTTTTTCACTTTTTTTTTTTTCAAAAATAGAAAAAAAATATTTTGTAATTAATTATATCACAATTAGTAGAATAGGTTTCCATGATTTTTCCAATGTTTGCAGAAGAGATATTGATGTTTTGATTAGATAAAAAAAAAAGGAGAGTAAATTTTGAGTTTTAAAATTACATTAAATAAATTTAAGAATGAAAAAAAAATTGATACCTTTACTTTTGAAATTTTTACTACATAGATATATATATATATATATATATATATATATATATATATATATATATATATATTACTAACAAAATATATAACAATCAAAATTGTAGATAAAATATCTTTGAATATGACATAAGTATACAAAATATATATGATTGTGAATGTAAGTTGAAAGGGACTATAGAAAAACAATTGTTGTGTTATGATATTCTTCCACTTATTGTTTTAATTCGTATGATAAAAGCTTGAAGGATATTAATATATACATCTTGACAAAGGTGGTAGGGTCTTAAGATACTTCTACTACTTTGATATGATATATTCCTAGTCTTTATCAACATTAATATTTGATATTGATTTATATTTGAAATGCCACAGGTTGAGTCCTTATGACGAAAATCAAGTTAATTAGTTAATCCAAATATGAGAGAAAAGTGGACCATTTACTATGTAAGAAATAAATAATAATTAATGAAATCCATTGAATAGACCAATCAAATAGAAAAGAGGAAAATACAAAAAACGAAAATGATGAGAAGAAATATGTATTCATATATCAGTTTATACTATTTTTAAAAGTAGAATATATAAATAAAATTTTAATTACATTTTTTAACTTAAAGAAATATTTAATATCTTCCTTAATTCTAGTTTTATTTTTGTTTTAAAAATATAAAAATAGAAAAATATATTGATGATTATAAATAATAAAAAGAAAAAAATTTAATGATTTTTCATTATTAGTTTTGACCACTTTCTAATCTTTATATGTGAGACATCAAGTTTCTTGATTTCTTTTGTATCTATCAATTAACTAAATAAATGTTAAAGTCTCTCTTATTGTTTATTAGAGATCATAGGCAAACATGTTTAGAGGTGTCTAAGGGTTATTCTCATACCTTCCACATAGGTAATTTGACCCCTAAATTCGGGGTCCATTCTTAGTTCATAGACGTCTAAGAAAGAAGTGCAATTAAAATTTGCAAAATCTCAAAATCAAACTGTGGATATTTTAACCAACCCTCTCAAGTTTGAAGATTTTTTAGGGCTGAGGATGTTACTTGCGGTCACAAATCAAGTTTAAGGGGCTTGTTGGAAAGTAAACTTGAATTAGCTAGAAACTTTCTAAATATTAAAATTAAATTTAGTTTCCTAAAAAGTTAGAGGAGAATATTATATTTTGAGTAGTTTTTCTAGTTAGTAGTTTCTATTTTTGAGTTGTAAAGTCTAGGAGGTTTCTATATGTTAGAATTATGAGTTTCTATTAGTGTGAGTAGTTATAAATAGGAGATTACGTAATGTGTGATAAAAAGAGAGAGTGATTGAAGATAATAAATTTTTAATCTTCCCAAATTTATCTTCCTTTGTAATTGTGTGTTTTTCTTGCTATCAACCCATTACTCCAACCAAATTGGTATTAATGCTTTCGCATATCTAAAATGGTGACTTGGTGCAAAAGATCATAGATGAGTCTCACACTTTACCAACTCACAATGGCATTATGAGCAGAACGACTTTGCATGCTGTTGCTATTCGAAATAACAAAGGTAGTGTGATGATTCCTTGAACCAAGATTCCTATGTGGTTAATTCACTAGTCATGTAATCTGTTATATAGATAATGATCACCATTTATGTGTGTGTGGGTGTGTGTACGCCAGGTTCATGACTTGGTATGTATTGTCACCCCATTGCATTATGAGCTTAAGTTTTTGGGTAAAAACCATAGCTTATATATAATGATGTCAAACCTTGATTTAGTAACGAGATTTCATGATCTTTACCAAAAGGGAGAAATAAATACATAAAGGAAGAAATATGTATTCATATATATATATATATATATATATATATATATATATATATATATATATATATATATATTTGACACAGGTGATCTTTACCAAAAATATTTTTGGTGATATCCTTCGAGGAAGACATATTCAAAACATTTTTCTTCACCAAGGAATAGATGGAAATAAAGTTAATTAGCTAGTCTGAATATGAGAGAAAAATGAACCAATTACTACTTAAAAAATAAATAATAATTAGTAATGGACTAATTCAGAGCATTTTTTGGTGACATCCTTGGAGGAGGACATATTCAAAGCATTTTTCTTCACTAAGAAATGGATGGAAATCAAGTTAATTAGCTAGTTGGAATACGAGAGAAAAATAGACTAATTATGACTTAAAAAACAAATAATAGTTAGTGGTGTCTTCCAAATATGCCAATCAAATATAAAATTAAGAGGAAGAAAATACGAAACCAGGGAAATTAAGATTCGAATCAGGTTGGAGCTGAAGATGCTAGGGAAATCGAGATCACCAACCTGGCTGCAGCTGAAGATGGTAGCCTGACCAAGATCACAATCATGGATCCTAAATTGTACGTGGCTGCAGCAGATGGTGACACCCATGTCCTTAACGCTCGTAAAGATGACATTCAAGTCAAACTAACCCCAAAGAAGAACACAGTCCTCCATGTTGCAGCCCAGTTCGGTCAAGCGGAATGCGTTAAGTGGATCCTTGGGTTGGGTTCTCCATCATCACTATTGCAACAGCCCAATGAGAAAGGTGACACACCACTTCACCTTGCAGCCAGGGAAGGGCACTCGACAGTGGTGAAAAATCTGATTGACGCTGCCAAAAAACTAGGAGAAGGAGACACAGAAAGAGGGGCTTTAGCAGATTGTACGGTAATGCTGAGGATGATAAATAACCACAAAGACACAGCCTTGCACGAGGCAGTGAGAAATCATCACCCTGAGGTGGTGAAGTTACTGATTCAGGAAGATCCCGACTTTGCCTATGGTGCTAATGCTGAAGGCAATACTCCTCTTTACATCGCTGTTGAGTGGGGATTCGGAGACTTGGTGCAGATGATCCTAGACTAGTGCTCTTCACCAGCTCATAGTGGCATCAAGGGTCGAACGGCTTTGCATGCTGCAGTAATTCTCAATGACAAAGGTACGTAGTGGAGGATGCACCATTTTTATTTAATGCTCGAATCACATTACAAGAGGAGACTTAATTTATTTTCTTAATTTTCTTAAATCATTTTTTTTTTCTCTCATTTGTTGATTTTATCAGCAATGACAAAGAAGATACTGGAATGGAAACCTGCTTTAACTAAAGAATTGGATAAAAATGGGTGGTCTCCCCTTCACTTTGCTGCATATGTGGGTTGTCATCCAAAAATGGTGAGGCAATTGCTAGAGGAATGTGACAGCAGAGTTGTCCACCTAGGCGTCAAAGACCATGGAAACAAGACAGTTCTTCACATTGCAGCAAGCCGAGGCCATGCAGGCGTAGTGAAAGAGCTGGCGTCACACTTTCCAGATTTTTGCGAGAAAGTTGATGATGAGGGCAATAATGTTCTTCATTTTATAATGCCAAATAAAATATTTATAACTTCGGGTTTGTCAAATATTCCCCCGTTAAGGATGAGAGGACTCATGAACGAGAAGAATGCTGAAGGAAAGACGCCCCTCTACCTGTTTCACAATTCTCCCTTGTCTAAAGATGTCGACTACTTCCCACCTCCGGAGAGGATGTTCACGTGGATATTGGACACCTTCGTCAAAATTTTCGATTTCCTATGTACCTGTTACCCATTTGACATCCAAAAATACAGAATTTTTTTAATTAATTTTAATTATATAGATATTACAACTGACAAAACATCCTTCATATGCTTTTATTAAAAAAAATATTTTTATGTGAGAGGAGAACAAAAAAAATGCAGTTTCTGGTAATTTTATGTTAGCAAATATATTATTTTTCTTCTTTTACAAGAATTAGGATGATTGTTTCACCCCTTTAAATCAAATATCTATCCATGATTCTGTAAAATTTTTACAATTTCAGAGACGGAGTCCAAGTTTCAGAGTTGGGATCAGACCCTTGGGTTCGCTAGAGGTCAAGAAAGACATGGATAGCAGCGAATGCAAAGGAAGCGAAGAAATATCTGAAAGCAAAGAAAGTGAAGAAAGTAAAGAAATATCTGAAATTAAGAAAACAATGAAAAGCCATATGATAGTGGCGGCACTCATAGCAACTGTAACCTTCACGGCAGGTTTCACACTTTCTGGTGGTTACATTCCGGACAAGGGCGTTACCCAGGGCATGGCAGTCTTATCGCTCCCAACAGATGGCACCCTGGGCAAGGACGGAGACATGGCAAGTGCAGCAACGGAAAATTTCAGAAATTTTGTCATGGAAGATAGCATAGCCATGGTACTTTCTATGTGTGCAATTGGTATTTACTTCCTTGCCTCTTTCCCCATAGAAAATAAGAAGACCGTCCACGCATACTTATTGTACGGCTATGTTCTCACCTTGGCTGCGATGGCTGTAATGGTGACAGCATTCGTTGACGGGCTGCAAGCTGTGCTACATCCTTCTTCATCGCTTGAAGTTACCGTACGGCTATGTTCTCACCTTGGCTGCGATGGCTGTAATGGTGACAGCATTCGTTAACGGGCTGCAAGCTGTGCTACATCCTTCTTCATCGCTTGAAGTTACCACCAAATACATGATTGTAGTCTTCTTGCTTTTCCTTTTTGTTCCAGCTTTTCCTTTATTGGTAACCATCAGTCGGGATTTTGCATGGAAAAAATTTGTGAGTCTTTGATCCAAATTTACCCTTTCCTGTTTTTTCTTCTTTTACTTACACTAATTGTAGAACACCGTGAAGAGGTGTGTATATGGATGATGTTTGAATCATACTGCTTTCACAATTAAATTTCCTTCTACTAGAATATTTTTTTACTGTGGTGATATCCTAGGTTGCATTTAAATATATTTTTATTTTTTATTATTTTTAAAGGTAAAATACAAATAATGTTTTAGTTATATATATTTTAAAATTTTAAAAATATCAGATATCTTTTTAATGATTTTTTAATAGGTTTCCACAATTTCTCCAATGTTTTCACAAGAGACATTGATGATATTAATTCTATAAAAAAGAATAAGATATGAGTGAATTGTAAGTTTTGAAATTATGTTAAATAAATTTAGGAATGAAAAATAATGATACCTTTACTTTTTAAATTTTAAAAGGTTGTTGATTCATCTGCAATGATAATGTAGTCCCACTGGACTATCCAAGTAAGGCCAAATTTACTAAAAAAGAATAATAAAGGGAAAAAAACTGAATATATATATATATATATATATATATATATAGCAAACAAAATTGAATGTGAATGGAAGTTGAAAGGAATACTTATCTCCACAAAAATAATTGTTGTATTATAATATACTTTCACTTGGTGTTTTAAATCCTATGACAAAGCTTAGAGGATATTAATTAGTCTTTATCCTATGACAAATGTTGTAGCATCTTGACAAAGGTGGTAAGGTTTTAAGATATGTTTGTTACTTTGATGTGGTAGATAACTAGTCTTTACCAACATTAATATTTGATATTGATGTCGTAGATAATCAGTCTTTATCAACATTAATATTTGATATTGATTTATATTTGAAATGCCACTAGTTGGGTCCTTATGATGGAAATCAAGTTAATTAGCTAATTTAAATATGAGAGAAAAGTGGACCAATTACTATTTAAGAAACAAATAATAATTAGTGAAATTCATTTAATAGACCAATCAAATGGAAAAGAAGAAGAAAATACCAAAAAGGAAAAAGGAGAATAAATATATATATTCATACATCGGTTTACATTATTTTTAGAATTAGAATGTATAAATAAATTTTTCATCATGTTTGTTAATTTTAAAAAATATTTAATATCTTCCTTAATTCTAGTTTTATTTTTGTTTTTAAAAATAGAAAATATATTGATGATTAATATGCAATAATAAAAGGAAATTTATTAATGATTTTCCAATGATCGATTTCCACAACTTTCCAATCTCCATATGTGAGACATTAGGTTTCTTGATTTCTTTTGTATCCACTAATTAATTAATTATATGGGTTTAGAGGTGTGCTAAAACTCATCCCCATACCTTCTCGATATGTATCTTGACCCTCAAATCCATTTTTGGTTAATGGACTATTCTTTTTCAAATAAGGAGGTATACACGATTTTTTTTTCTTATTTTGTTTTACTTTTTTAAAAAATTAAGAAAATAAATGACAATTCCAAAACTCAAATAAAACGAGTCTTTAAAAACGTAAAACGTTTTTCATAAATTCTAAGTTTTGCACGATATATTGTCGACTAACAACTTAGGACACGCAAAAAAAACTGTTGGCAAGAGTATCTGATCAAAACATTGTATAAAATTACGGGTAAAAGTATTTGATCATTAGTATGGTTAGACAATTGTAATTCTCCTAGCAATAGTTGTAACCGTTTTTCTTATAAATATTAAAGGTTTAGTAGTAGGTTGGAGTATGTTTAACAATAATTTTATTAATGGTAAAAAATCACTTCTCCTATCATTGCATGCAACACTAATATTGGATTCCTTCCCAATTTTATTTTCCCCTCTACTATTATTTTTTACCCAGGGAAGAAAACCTAATTAATGACCCATTTAAAACTAGTTTTCTATTTTTTAACATACAAAATATATTTCTAACTTAGAAAATATGTTTTAACAATTCTTTCTTTCTTTCTTTTTTATTGAAAATGATTTTTTAAAAATTTGTTATAAAATAAGTTATTTTTCAAAATGAATTTAAAGTGTTTCTAGATATTTTTAATTTTTTTTTGGTCAAGTATTATAATAAACAATTAAAAATATGAAGAATACTTTATAAATTATTGTATTATATGAGAATAAATTAGGAAAACTTTTTTTCAATTGATAATTGTTTTTAAAAATTATTTTGAAAGACTATTTTTTCGAGAAATAATTTCAAGACGAGTCTAAGTGATTTGTTATTAAGAAGAAAAACATTTTTCAATTTCCAAGACACCTTTTGATTTGGTAGATACCTAGTCTTTTTCCACATTAATGAGATTGATTAATGTTACAAATATCACTTACTAGTTAATTGGGTCCACTAAGGATTGTGAACCTAAGTTGAAAGGAGTTGTGATAACCAAACACACCCTAAACAAACCTCCTAACCACCTTTCTCACAGTTGGAACTGAGCAACTGTGTAACAGATTGCAATTGTGTAACAAATCAAAACCACCTCATGTAGCTGTATATAAATACGTTTGTAATCTTGATTCTGATCTCAATGGAAAATAGTTGAGTTCATTCTCTTCTTCTACACATTTCTTCAAAGGTTATCATGGTATCAGAGCCTGTCTTGTTTTCTTGATTTTCTTTCACGATGCCTTCTTCTACTCAATCGTCTGACCTTCAGCTGCCATCTTCAACACCCAACCTAGTCTCTCTACAATCCCTCAATCATGCCCTTCCTATCAAGCTTGACCGTAACAACTACGTGCTCTGGAAGATTCAAATGGAAAATGTATTTTTTGCCAATGGCTTTGAAGAGTTCATCGAAGGAACCAAGCCATGCCCATCCAAGGAATTACCCATGGGAGAAATCAACCCTGAATTTGTGCAGTGGAGGCGTTTCGATTGAATGGTTCTTAGTTGGTTGTATTCCACTCTTACACCAAGCATCATGAGCCAAATCGTTGGGCACCAAACATCCCATGATGCTTGGATGGCTCTACAAAGGATATTTTCTACTTCAAACAAAGCCCGTATTATTCAGCTTCGCCTTGAGTTCCAAACAGCCAAGAAAGGAGTTGATTCTATGCTAGAATACATCCTCTGCATTAAGACCATTTCTGACAATCTTGCTGCTATAGGGGAGCCTATTAAGGACAGAGATCATATCCTTCAGCTTCTTGGTGGCTTGGGACCTGAATACAATTCAATTGTGGCTTCCTTGATAGCCCGAGAGGACGATTTTTCTCTCCACTCTGTGCACAACATTCTTCTTACACATGAGCAGAGGCTAAATCATCAACATACACCACCCACTAACCTGCATTTTGTTGCCCACATGGTCGCCATACCTAACTTAGTCCCACCTCAAAACTTTGGCAATTCTCATTCCCGACACCACCCTAGACCTCCTCATCAAATAAGAAACCAACATCAAACACCAAGAAACCAACACCAAAGACCACCAGCTCCTAACAGAAATCCTAACACACCATATGCTCATCCCAGACCTCCTCATCTGCCTACTCGCCCACAATGCCAATTATGTGGCAAATTTGGACATACAATTTGGACATACTGCTATGAAGTGTTATCACCGTTTTGACATCACCTACCAAGACAACAATGGTGCCTCATCTTCAAAGGATTCTTCTCGGTTCCAGGCCATGCTTACTACTACACCAGAACATCAAGATTCCTGGTTCTTTGACACCGGAGCTACCCACCACCTTACCCATTCTGCTCAGACCCTCTCCCTTGTGTAACCATATTCCGGTGCTGACCAAGTCACCATTGGTGATGGTCAATCTTTACCTATTCACAACACAGGTAACAAACTCTTTTCTTTTCCTTCCAAGGTTTTCTATTTAAGTCAAGTTCTTCATGTCCCTCAACTCTCCACAAACCTCATTAGTGTTTCAAAATTTTGCACTGATAATGCTGTCTTTTTTTAGTTTCATTCAACATATTTCTTTGTCAAAGATCAGGTCACCAAGAAGACATTACTCCAAGGCTACCTTAAAGATGGACTATATGAGTTTCCTTCATCCTCTTCCACTCATGCTTTTCTATCTACAAGCTCAGATCTTGCTGGTGCACTTTGGCATTCTCGACTTGGCCATCCTGCAGCTCCCATTCTTTCTAAGGCTTTAGCCTCTTGTATTCCTCCTGTCTCTTTTCAGCTTAATAAAATGCCTCTGTGTACAATTTGTCATTTGGCTAAATCTCATACTTTACCTTTTTCGTTATCTTCTTCTCATGCAACTCAACCCTTAGCTCTTATTCACACGGACTTATGGGGTCCTGCCCCTCATCCCTTAACAACAGGTGCTCGGTATTTCTTAATTTTCATTGATGATTATTCTAGGTATACCTTGATTTATTTTCTCTCAACCAAGGACCAAGCCCTACCCACTTTCATTAATTTTCATAAAATGGTTGAAAACCAGCTAACTACATCCATCAAATGCATTCAGTCTAACAATGGTGGGGAATTCCTAGCTTTCAAACCTTACCTTGAAGCTCATGGTATTGTTCATCAATTTTCCTGCCCACATACACCCTAGCAAAACGGTTAGGCAGAAAGAAAAATACGCCACCTTGTTGAAGCCGGTCTAGTTCTTCTCACACAAGGCTCCTTACCTCCCAAATATTGGTCCTATGCTTTTCAAACAACAATATATCTCATCAATATCCTACCAGCTAAACTCCTTAATTTTCAGTCCCATTTTCAAGTTCTTTTCCATAAAATTCCCAATTATCGTCACCTCAAGGTCTTCAGATGTTTATGGTTTCCCTCCTTATGCCCTTACACTCAGCACAAACTCTCCTCTAGGTCCACTGCCTGTGTGTTCCTTGGTTATGCATCAGCTCATAAGGGATACATATGCTTTGATGTCTCCTTTGGCCGTGTCTACATCTCCAGAAGTGTCATCTTTCATGAAACCTCATTCCCTTTCCAAACGTCACTTCCTAGTTCTTCTTCAGTTTCTCAATCTAGTTTCTCTACTTCTGCTTTAATTTCTCTGCCCAACCCATCTACACCTCCTTCCATTTCTCAGCCCAATTCATCTACACCTGCTTTATTTCCTCAGCCCAGCTCATCTACACCTTCTTCACCTCCCACTTGCAACCCCACTACCAACACTACTTTGCTCATCTCAAGGAAAACAATTGTTCTATTATGATATACTTCTACCTCCTGTTTTAATTAGAATGACAAAGTTTGGAAGATATTGGCACATACATCTTTATAAAGGTGGTAGGATCTTAAGATACTTTTACCATTTTGATATGATATATATCTAGTCTCTATCAACATTAATATTTGAGATTGATTTATGTTTGGAATTTCATTTAGTAGATAGTTGGGTCCACTAAGGAATGTGAACCTAAGTGGAAAGGGACTACTCATCTCTAGAAAAACACTTGTTCTGTTTTGATATACTTCCACCTCCTATTTTAATTCGAAAAATTTGAAGAATATTAACACATACATCTTGATATAGGTGGTAGGGACTTAAGACACTTTTACCATTTTGATATTATAGATAATCAATCTTTATTAACATTAATATTTGAGATTGATTTATGTTTGGAATTCCACTTACTAGCTAGTTGGGTTCATTGTGAGATGGATAGAAATCATGTTAATTAGCTAATTGAAATATGAGAAAGAAAAAAAAAGACCAATTACGAATTAAGAAATAAATTATAATTAATGACATTCACCAAATAGGCTAATCAAATAGAAACGATGAACGAAACACTAAAAAGGAAAAAGAGGAAGAAATATGTATTCATAAGTTTCTTGATACTAGTAATTTTTACCAAAAATGAGAAAATATGTATTTATAATTCCATTTTTACTATTTTTAGAAGTACAAGGTATAAATAAATTTTTAATTACGTTTTTTAACTTTTAAAAATATTAATATCTTCCTTATTTAGTTCTAGTTTTATTTTTGTTTTTAAAAATAGATAAATATATTGGTGATTATATATATAAAAATAAAAAACATTTTTTTTTTGGATAGTTTTTCAATTTTCACATTTAAGACATCAATATTGCTAAATTTGAAAAAAATTATAAGAAAACGGGTGACTTGGGAGTATAACTTTTTTTTAAAAAATGTAATTTATACATACATATATATATATATATATATATATATATATATATATATATATACATTAAAAATTTTAGGAAAAAAAATCTTTATTTCCTTAAATCGTTACAAGCTGTTCATCAATGCTAGAAAGAGAGAAAATCCTATTTGGATAGACAAATATGAAAATATGGACATAACTTTGAAGGAGACACTTGCTTCTACCAAAACAATTATGTTGCTTTGTTGTGCTTGCATCTACTCCTTTTAACTCCTAAGATAAAGCTAGTAGGGTTTGAACATGGATACATTTATCACTTTCAATGAAAAGGTTGTGTGTTGATCATAGTTAGGATTTTTACATTAATTTTACTTTCATTTCATAGATTAAAGCCTCGTACATAATAACATATTTAATTTATTGTACTCTATATCAAAATGGAGAGTAATTATTGGAAGTTGGCATAGGTCTAGTTTGAAGGGCACACATGCATATATAGTAGAATATATAAGCTAAAAAAATAAAATTATTTTTAACAATTACTAAGGTTGATTAGTTTCACATATTTTCTTATTTCTTGAATAGAGTCAAAAGGTTGCTTTTGGGGGTGTCAGTAATTTGAAGAAAACTGTAGAGTTTCAAAAAATGAAAATAAATAAATAAATCACCTCAATGTTGTAAGGTTTTCTATTGAGGAAGATTCAAAGTTGGCCCATGGAGGGGAGAGGGGAGCTAATATTAAGGACAACCTTCCTCTATAATCACACAAGAATTTACATCATCTCAAAGTGTTTTATGAATCTTATGGTGCATCCAATGATTTATCAACTAATGTGTTTAAGATTTGTTCATAAATACAAATTCTGAGTTGGATATGGACATGCGTAAATAGTGATAGTCAGCACTGACTTTAAGATATATTTCCAATAAAATAATATCATCCTGGGATGTTTTGCGGGGGACAACATACAAAATTTCCTTCGTACTAGTCCTCTTACTGGAATATTCTTCAATTGTGGTGCGATCCTTAGGTCGCATTTAGATATATTTTTGTTTTTTAATATTTTTAAAAATAAAAATACAAATAATGTTTTAGTTATATATATTTTAAAATTTTTAAAAAATTAAATATGTTTTTTTAATTTGTTTTCACTTCTATTTTCAAAAATAGGAAAAGAAATATTTTGTAATTATATTACAATGAGTAGAATTTTTTTTTTTAATGATTTTTTAATAGGTTTCCTTTATACAACATACATTAATGATTTTGATTTGATAAAAAAAAAAAGAAAGAAAAAAAAGAAAAAGAAAAAGAAATAGAAATGTGTGAATTTTGAGGTTTAAAATTATTAAATAAATTTAGGAAGGAAAAACATATAGATACCTTTACTTCGGAAATTATTACTTTTGAAGTTTTAAAAGTTTTTCAGCTGTGGTGATATCCTTGGGTTGCATTTAGATATATTTTTGTTTTTTTTTTTTTTTAAAGTAAAAAAAACAAATAATGTTTTAGTTACATATATTTTAAAATTTTAAAAATATTCAATATCTTTTTTAATTCTAGTTAAAAAAAATAATGATTTTTTAATAGATTTCCTTTACACGAGGCATTGATGATTTTGATATATATATATATATGAGTGAATTTTGAGTTTTAAAATCATATTAACTAAATTTTGAGTTTCAAAACCCTTACTTTTGAAATTTTAAATATTTTAGATATCCTTAGGTTTCATTTAGTATATTTTTGTTTTTTATTTTTATTTTTAAAAGTAAAAATAAAAATAATGTTTAAGTTATATATATTTAAAAAATTTTAAAATATTAAATATCTTTTTTAATTCTATTTTCAAAAATAGGAAAAAAATATTTGTAATTATATCACAATTAGTAGAAATTTTTTAATGATTTTTTAATAGATTTCCTTTACACAAGAGACATTGATGATTTTGAAATGATAAAAAGACAAAAAAAAAAAGGAAAAAAATATTAGTGAATTTTGAGTTTTAAAATTACATTAAATAAATTTAGGAATAAAAGCAAATTGATACCTTTACTTTTGAAATTTTTACTTTTCCAATTTTAAATATTTTTCGACTGTAGTGAGATCCTTAGGTTTCATTTAGTATATTTTTGTTTTTTTATTTTTTTTATTTTTAAAAGTAAAAATAAAAATAATGTTTTAGTTATATCTATTTTAAAATTTTAAAAACATTAAATGTCTTTTTTTTAATTATATTTTCAAAAATAGGAAAAAAAATATTTTGTAATTATTTCTACAATTAGTAGAAATTTTTTAATAGGTTTCCTTAGACGAGACATTAAAGATTTTGATTTGATAATATATATATATAATTTTGAGTTCTAAAATTAAACTAAATAAATTTAGGAATGAAAAGCAAATTGATACCTTTACTTGTGAAATTCTTACTCTCAAAATTATCAAAAAATTATAACTAATATTATACATAAAATATCTTTGAATATAGACATAAGCCATACAAAATATCTTTGGTTATCAACCAAAGTTGAAAGGGACTACTCATCTCCAAAAAGAAACAATTGTTGTCAGAAAAACAATTGTTGTATTATGATATATCTCCACTTATTGTTTTAATTCATATCATAAAACTTCAAGGATATTAACCATATATCTTGACAAAGGTTATAAGGCCAACACATATATCTTGAGAAATGTGATAGGGCGTTAAGATACTTGTACCACATTCATAGCTAGGATAGATACCCGGTCTTTATCAACATTAATATTTCATATTGATTTATATTAATCGAAATGCCACTAGTTGGGTCCTTACGATGAAAATCAAGTTAATTAGCTAATCCAAATATGATATATATATATATATATATATATCAAAAAAAAAAAATTACAACCAATATTGTACATAAAATATCTTTGAATATAGACATAAGTTATACAAAATATCTATAATTATGAACCTAAGTTAAAACGGACTACTCATCTTCAAAAATAGTATTGTTATGTTATGATATATTTCCACTTCTAGTTTTAATTCATACGATAAAGTTTCGAGGATATTAACATTTACATTGACAAAGGTGATAGGATCAACACATACATTTTGAGAAATGTGATAGAGCCTTGAGAAACTTCTACCACTTTGATATAGTAGATACCAAGTCTTTATCAATATTAATATCTGATATTGATTTATATTTGAAATGTCATTAGTTGGGTCCAAAAGATGGAAATCAAATTAATTAGCTAATCCAAATATGAGAAAAAAGTGGACCAATTATATATATATATAACCAAAAAAAATTACAACCAATATTGTAAATAAAACATCTTTGAATATAAACATAAGCTATACAAAATATCTATGATTGTGAGCCTAAGTTGGAAGGACCACTCATCTCTAAAAAAACAATTGTTGTGTTATGATATTTCCACTTATTGTTTTAATTTGTGTGATAAAAATTCAAGGATATTAATACATACATCTTGACAAAAGTAGTAGGGCTAACACATATATCTTGACAGAGGTGGTAGGGCCTTAATATACTTCTACCATTTTGATATGGTAGATACCTAGTCTTTATCAACATTAGTATTTGATATTGATTTATATTTGAAATGCTACATAAGAAATAAATAATAATTAGCGACATTCACCAAATAGGCCAATCAAATGGAAAAGAGGAAAACAATACCAAAAAAGAAAAATGGGAAGAAATATGTATTCATAATTTCTTTGATACCAGTTGTCTTTACCAAAAAGGAGAAACAATATGTATTCATACTGCTATTTTTAAGACTTTTAGATGTAGAAGGTAATTACATTTTTTTCTGTCAAAAAAATCTAATATCTTTCTTAATTTTAGTTTTATTTTTGTTTTTAAAAATAGAAGAATATATTTATGATTATATAACAATAAAAAGAAAAAAAAAAATCAATGATTCTTTTCATGAGTTTTGACTACTTTCTAATCTTTACATGTGAGACACCAAGTTTCTCACTTTTTTTTTATTTAATTTTTACTATTGTATTAAAATACAATAATAAAAATATATTACTTATGAAATTACAACCAAACATTATCTTATCTATAGAAAGAAAGAGAAAATTGTATATGGTCAAATAACTCTCATCTTCATGAACTTTTTTATAAAATATCTATGAATGTGAACATAGGCTACATAAAATATCTCTAAATATGGACAAAATTTGAAAGCAACTCCTCAAATGCCATTGAAAGAGACAACCATGTTATCCTTAAATGCCATTGGCTTTTTTCTAACCTTGATAAAATAAAAATAAAAAATAAAATAAAAAAGAGTAGAAAAAAAAAACATTCAATAAAGTTTTTTATATGTTTTTTTTTAAAATTTAATTTTTCAAAACAAACACTCAAATTGAAAAACATTTTTCACAACCCCATCAATATCAACTCTAAAAGGACATAAAAAAGAAAAGAAAAGAAAAGAAAAAGGAAATGAGGAAACTATTGAGAAGATTTATATATGTGTGTGAGCATGATCATGGACATGAGCTTAAAGGGAACTTTTGATAAGGATTTAGAAAAATGGAAAAGATATAGTGTATTGCTTTAGGACCAAACATGGATCAACCAATTTCCAACCAAAGTGTAGAACCGCAGAACCTTAACTTAGACTCCTCAAGCCACATTGAGATGTTGGACCGAGTTACAACTGATGATGGTAGCCAAATGGAGATCGTTCATATGGATGATGATCTATACAAGGCGGTATATGAAGGCGATACTGATACCCTCAAGACCAAGTACTCAGATGCTCAACTTCAACCCCAATGAACCCCAAAATATAACACTGTCCTCCATATTGCAGCCCAATATGGTAAAGTGGACAGTGTTAGGTGGATCCTTGGGTTGCCTTTATGTTCGTCTCTGTTGCAGCTACCAAATCTAAGAGGCAACACTCCCTTTCACCTTGCAGCCAGGGAAGGCGATATTGATGTTGTGGTAGCCTTTTTCGATGCTACAAATGCATGTTCTAAAAAGATGGAGAGTGGGATTGGAACAGATAAAGTGATGCTAAGGACCAATAAAGAGGAAGACACAACATTCCACGAGGCATTGTGGTATAATCACCCTGATATAGTGGAGTTATTGTTGGAGTTTAAGGGTATGGAAACAAAAGACTAGCCCAAAAGACACAAACAAAGAACAGAATGAATAAAAAGAAAAACTTATCGGTTGAGGCGTGACAAACATTGTCCTTGAAATAGATCCACCTTCCTCGAAGACGAACTCGGTGCACTTGGGTGCATTCTGTAAGCGAGATGTGTACAACTTGGGTTTTTGAATAAATTCCTCCAAATAGATGTAGGAAAATACTCCCTGAAAAACTCTTTGAAATATCCTCTGAAAAATTGGTATTAAAGTATAGAGAGGGGTGACTTGCTTTTATAGGCCACTAACACAATCCCAATGGGAATCTACTTATAATTAGAAGATGACATAAAGTGGAAGGTGATTCTACTTATAAAAGGAATGAGACTCCACTAGCATAATCCCAATAGGACTATTCCCAAAAATATAACACTAATAGAATAAAAAATATATATAATAAAATAAAAAATAATTCTCAATAGGACATTTCCCAAAAATATAAGACTCATAGAATAAAATAAAATAAATTAAAAATAATTCCCAAAAATAGAAATAGAAATTATTTACACTCTTCCTATAATCCCCCATAGAGTGTAAACGTAATTTTTTTTTTTTTTTTGGAGGAAAAAGAATCCAATTCATCAATACTGGTGCCCAAAGGCTATGAACCAGTCTTAGGACAAATAAGTATTGAATCACAAAACATGGTGAAAATAAATTTCTATGAACCAGTGTTTCTTTATGTAACTTAAGGGACTTTTATCCACATTGGTTTTCTCAACTACACTACAAGCTGTACAAAACAGGTTGGTACAAATAGGTCATGCGCCCTACCTGGATATTCATGAGAGCTCTAGAGAACCTGCCTAAGTTCTCATAGGAAGCAGCCCCACCTTCACTCTCATATAGGTGAATCCATCAAGTATGTTCTGCATTTAAACATACCATCCATAAGGAATATGTTATCCATTAAGAGTAAACACTAAACCTTAGTCAATGCAGAATACGCTCTATCTACACCATAGGGATGGAATCTCATACAATTAGAGTTGATAGAGCACATCAAGTCAACAAGTGATTTGTTATTACCCATATGAACCTATTCATGGAATTTCCATTCTAATAGGTTGGGTTACCACCACTCTTGACTCCTGTAATAGGCATAAGCCCCATCCCCCTCGATGTTTCTTCCACTAGTTTCTTATTTAGTGGTTTGGTCAAAGGATCGGCCAAATTCAACTCTGACCTCATAAATTCTAGGGATATAACCCCTGTTTCAAGCAGTTGCCGCACAATATTGTGCCTTAGGCGTATATGTCTGTTCTTCCCATTAAATATTTTACTCTTAGCCTTAGTAATTGCAGCTTGGCTATCACAATGCATAGACACGTCTCATCCATAAAGGGATATTTGCTAAGAGGTTTCTAAGCCAATCAGCCTCAGAACTTGCCTTTTCTAAGGAAATAAACTTAGTCTCCATAGTAGCCCGAGTAATGCAAGTTTTCTTGGCAGACTTCCAAGAAACTGCACTCCCACCAAGGATGAAAACATATCCACTAGTGGATTTCATCTTATCTGAATTCGAGATCCAATTTGCATCACTAAATCCTTCAAGGACACTTGGAAATCCACTAAAGCACAAACCATAGTTAATGATGCCTCTCAAATACTTGAGGACTCTACGAACAATAGTCCAATGGTCCTGATTAGGACTTTGGGTGTACCGACTCAATCTACCTACTGCATAAGCAATGTCAGGTCTGGTACAATTCATTAAGTACATTAGGCTCCCTACGATCTGAGCATACTCTATTTGGGCAACACTATGTTCTCTATTTTTCTTTAGCTGTGAGTTGGGATCATAAGGAGTTGACACTTGTTTACAATCAAAGTGTTCAAACTTCCTTAGGATCTTTTCAACATAGTGCTCTTGAGAAAGTTTAAGCTCATTAGGTGATTTAATTATTTTAATTCCTAGAATCACCTCTGCCTCTCCTAAGTCTTTTATATCAAACTTAGAACCTAGGAACTTCTTGGTCTCACACACAACCTCTAGGCTAGTTCCAAAGATCAACATGTCATCAACATAAAGGCAGATGACTAAACATGTGTTATTCTCATACTTGCTGTGGATACATTTATCAACATCATTCATGGAATGTCCATTAGTTACTAACACATGATCAAACTTGTTGTGCCACTGTTTGGGAGCCTTTTTTTTACTCATATAGTGATTTAACCAATTTACACACCTTTTTCTCCTTCCATGGAACTACACAACCCTCAGGTTGATCCATATAAATTTTCTCTTCCAAATCCCCATTCAAGAATGCAGTCTTGACATCCATTTGGTGTATCACCAAATTATGAATGGAAGCTAGAGCAATCAATACTTTAATTGATGATATTCTAGTCATAGGGGCAAATTGTCAAAGTAATCTACATCCTTCCTTTGTTTAAAGCCTTTGGCTACTAAACAAGTTTTATACTTCTCTATGGACCCATCTTGTTTTAACTTTCTTTTAAAGATTCACTTACAAACAATACTCTTTGCACCAGGAGGTAAATCTACTAACTCTCATGTATGGTTATACATTATTGATTCGATTTCATTGTTAATGGCCTCCTTCCAAAATGGTGCATCAGGAGAAGTTATAGCTTCTTTGTAGGATTTAGGGTCATCATCTATTAGGAAGGTGTAGAAACCATCTCCAAGATTTGTTTTTTTCCTATCTCACTATCTCACTTTAGATTTAGGATTTTTCAGATGCACCCACATCCTTCAGTGTGCACTTTAGATTACCCTGAGTGTTGAGAGATAAGAAAGCTTTCACCATTAAGAAACCCTCTGGGAACGCGAGAAAGTGCATGTGTGAAGGTGATGACCACTTTGCATGGAAGCACCCCATCTCCTTGGAGGTGTGTAGAGGGTTGAGTACCGCCAGAGGGTACGATCGCTTCTTCTAGGGATCCTTTAAACCACTCATTTTATCTTATAGAGCCGCCTCAACCTTGTAGGTTACCCTAGACCCAATTAAGATTTTACTCCTACACATGGGTGCATCTGTGGGCCTTCAGGGCTGCCTTGGTCACAATTGGGTTTAGTTATCCTCTTCATGGTCTTCTTTTGGTGTGCTTAGAGATTGGTATATATTTGAGTTTCGTTAAGCCACCTTTCTGCATTATGATTAGTGTGTTTCCATCTCTTCTGAGTTTCCTTCATGTCATTTCTCTTTCCATGCTTGTATACATTATAGAAGTGTTATTCGTTTTGGTTTCGATTCAACTTCTTAGATCAAAGTTGGAGATAGATTGATTAAGGTTTCAAAGTAGTCAGGTATGGATTCTCAGCATGATATAGTTGATCGACTTACTGTCACCATGACTCTATTTAGGAGGCATTAGTAGGTTTGAGCCAGAGGATTGATGGAGAGTGAGATAGATAGCATCCAGTACAGGATGAGATGTTGTGTGATTCATTGCCTCCCACCCCCACCATCCAGTTAGCCAGTGAACATTGTTGAGGGTGACATCATACATATGATGAGTTTAATGGATATTGGGTCAAAGTTTATCATATGAGAGTTCTTATATAGGATGCTAGTTTTTCTATAAGATAAGAGATTTGGTTGACATGGTTTTCTTCATGACAAGCATGAGATGGACGTATTGGAGAATAGTTGGATGGTTAGCATAGATTAGATAGAAATAGTTCACTCTCTTTATATGCTTGAGATTTTCATTATTGAGAGTTTAGGAGAGATTTAGTTTATTTATGTTAGGGCATTTCGCTTATGTTGATGATATGTTTGAGGACGATGTTAGCCTAGTTATGGTCATGGAAATCCATCTATTCCAGGAGACCCTAAGGACTTACTTGGAATACACCACTTGTCATTAGAGAGTTGGCCATGGAGAGGAAATATGATTGACATATCTAGATAGAAATCAATTCTCAGACCCTACCAATGTGGATCAGTTGAAGAAGTATTACATTTGAGACCATGGTCGCATGATGGGTGGCCATCATTTTGGTTAACCTTGCACTTTATCACCTCTATATATATATATATTAGACCATTGCTAGCCCATTAAGCTTCACGTGGTACATTAAAGCCTTTTTTTTCTTTCTTATAGCCTTGATTACCATTTCTACACTCGGGTTTGAGGCCCTTTAATGTATATGCATGCTTTGCTAGGAAAGTCTCATGAGCTTTAAACTCATAGGCCTATCTTCTCATTCTTGTTACCATCTCTTTATCACCCCGATTGTTCTATTTTACTATCAGTCCATTTTCATTCTCTTTCTTACTTTTATTATTATTTGCTTCATCTTATCTCTCCTCTTCCCTAGGTTGATGATTCTTCACATCTTGGTGCAAAAAGGGCAGTCATATCACTCTATTCAACTCATCATTTGGCATTGATTCAGAGATTTTAGTTTGAGAGGTTGTCTCATGGGATGAGGTTCATGTATTCTTTAGTGATTTGAGAGAGTCCATTCATTCCTTATATCTTTCCCATTGGAGTTCGATTTATTGATGATTAGAGCATGTGCACAAAAAAAAAAGTTAAAAAAAGTAATAAATAAATAAACGCAATGATATGTTTATGTATGGTAGTTTGCTCCATTAGCACTTTTGTCACCTTTTGAGGTCTGTTTATTGGGTATATTTGTCATTATGGGTTCTTGTGAGTTTTTTATATGATTTTCCACTCTTTGAGCCACTCTTGTTATGCATTAGGAGTGTCAAGGGTTCATGTGAGAGTTCTATGAGATCCTATGCTTCTTGGATCATGGTTGATATGTATTAGGTATGAAAGATGAGTGACCTTTTACTAAGGTCTCCGAAGCATTGTCTTATCCATCATTCCATCATTGGTGATATGACTTTCCTTTATTGTACTGATATGGGCTGATCATCATTCATTCCACTTTATCATTGCCTTATTTTGTATCCTATCACCTCTTTCCAGATCTTCGTTCCACCTTTTATCCATTTCCTACATATTGATGCACATTTTCTGATTTGATAACTTCTTCACATCATTCACATGTTTCATAGATGGTTTGACCACTTATCCTTTCTCTTGCTTCACCATCGACATTTCCTTTGGTTACCTTCAGGTCCATGGATCATGAGATTTTTCTATGCATTACATCTTGTACACAAGGGTATGGGTTTGATCATTAGGTATTTGAGCATAGTTTCCCTTCATTTCTTTCACTCTATCGCTCTGGCCTATGTTACGTCTTGTGTCTTAAGACCACCTTGAGGCCATGAGATCAAATGCTATCTTTGACAGCCTCTACTTAGGTTGGTGTTTGGGATTTGGTTGACATATAGACGTTGTCCTATTTCTTCTTTTGGGAGATGCTTCTTTGATGCTTAGAGATGATTTAGTGATGGATGCGAACGATTGCTTCATTTTATGGATGATATTTGATGCTATCTGTCTTTTCATTATACTGTGCATCAACTGTCATACAGGGGCATATTCCCCTTTCATTTGGTTGAGATGAGCCCCTAGTGGAACACTTTCTTTGAGTCTGGGCATTTTCACCGATCAGAGATCCCTAGTAGAGTAGAGATGATATCAATTATAATGGAGCATTGTTGAGCTCATTGACGGTTTTCATGATTTTAGGTTCCATTTATGGTGTATTTTTGAGATGGATTAGTGGATTATTGTTGAGCTGGAGATAGTTGATTGATGATGTTGGATTCATCTTTTTGCTGAGCATCAGATATCCACACTAAGGCATATTTCCCCTTTGCTCTGAGATCCTTAGTCGTGGTTGGGTTGTGTGGCTATCCTTGATCTCGATCATTGAGATGTTCGGTTAATGTTATCAGGTGATTGATTGACATTGACAGATGTTTAGTTGATGATGCAATGTTCTTTATTGTGTACCAGATATCCATATTGGGGCATATTCCCCTCTCCTTTATGAGATTGTGTTCGGGCAGCAGTGCATAGATGGATGATCATTATTGGTTGTTTACTTCATGACTTCGACATCAAATACTATACTGGGGCATATTGCTCTCCTTGATGAGATTTTGTTTGCGTGGTGGTAAGATGATGGATGATTGATGTTGGTTTTTTATCTCATGACTTTGACATTAGATCTTATATTGGGGCATATTTCCCCATCTTCTTTGAGTATCCTTGAGATTGGGACGACAACCAGTTTGGTTTTAGATTGAGTACTAGTATGGGACTTCCAACAATTGACTGTATCAGGACCTTCCTACATGGATTTGTTGAGATAGGCATGGATCGCATCAAGTTTCATTCGAAGAGCATAGGTGTATCCTTTAGCCAAATGCTCATGAGATAGATTGCTTTCGTCATTGATTACTTTGTGGATTGGGTTATCCAGACAAGCAGTATTATTTTGTACACTTTGAGATATGCTTTTGGATGAGTTGCGATACACACTTCAAGATTTCGAGAGGTTTGTCGCCAGAGTAGCTTGTGAGACATAGAGAGTTCTTTCAGTTCAGATTTTTCAGAGGTTTGTCATGACGTATCGGTTTTTGACTCATTAATTTTAGCAGATGGTTGGCTTATTAGTAGTTTCAGAAGTGTGAGCACCTTGGATACTAGTACATATTTCCTTTCCTAAACCTAGTAGTCCAACCCTTGGCATTTTGAGCATACGACTTTGAGCCCATTGGCTTCCCATCCATTTTTGAGTTGGTCTTCTTTATCTTTTCCATTTAGAGCCCAAAGCTCTTGGCCCAAAGTTGTTTTTACCATTTATTACCTAGAGTCATTTCATTTTAATTTAGAGCCCGAAGCTCTTGACCCAGATTCGATTTTTCATTTATGACCTATAGTCATTTCTTTTCCGCTCTCGACCCAGAGTCTTTTTTCATTTATGAACCATAGTAATTTCTTTTTCATTTAAAGCCCGAAGCTCTCGACCCAAAGTTGATTTTTCATTTATGACCTAGAGTCATTTCTTTTCCATTTAGAGCTCAGAGCTCTTGACCTAAAGTCATTTTTATTTTCATTTAAAGTTCGAAGCTATTGACCCAGAGTCGTTTTTCATTTATGACCCAAAGTCATTCATTTTCTATTTAGAGCCTAGAGTTCTCAACCCATAGTCTTTTTTCATTTATGACCCAGAGTAATTTCTTTTCCATTTAGAGTCCAAAGCTCTCAACCTAGAGTCGTTTTTCATTTATGACCCAATTATTTTTTTTCATTTAGAGCCCACAGCTCTCGACCTAAAGTTGTTTTTCATTTATGACCCAAAGTCATTTCTTTTTCATTTAGAGCCTAGAGTTCTCGACCTAAAGTCGTTTTTCATTTATGACCTAGAGTCATTTCTTTTTCATTTAGAGTCGTTTTTCATTTACGATCCAAAGTCATTTCTTTTTCATTTAGAGCCTAGAGCTCTCGACCCAAAGTCGATTTTCATTTATGACCCAGAGTCATTTCTTTTCCATTTAGAGCCCAGAGCTCTCGACCCAAATTCATTTTTCCATTTATGACCAAGAGTCATTTCTTTTTCATTTAGAGCCCAGAGCTCTCGACCCAGATTCGTTTTTCATTTATAACCCAGAGTCATTTTTCATTTATGACCCAGAGTCATTTCTTTTCCATTTAGAGCACAGAGCTCTCGACCTAGAGTCAATTTTCATTCATGACTCGGAGTCATTTCTTTTCCATTTACAGCCTAGAGCTCTCGACCTAGAGTCGAATTTTCATTTATGACCAATAGTGATTTCTCTTCCATTTAGAGCCTAGAGCTCTCGACCCAAAGTCGATTTTTTTTCTTCATTTATGATCCAGAGTCATTTCTTGTCCATTTAGAGCCTAAAGCTCTCAACCCAGAGTCGATTTTCATTTATGACCCAGAGTCATTTCTTTTCCATTTAGAGCCCAGAGCTCTCGACCTAGAGTCGTTTTTCATTTATGACCCAAAGTCATTTCTTTTCCATTTAAAGCACGGAGCTCTCGACCCAGAGTTGATTTTCATTTATGACTCAAAGTAATTTCTTTTCCATTTATAGCCTAGAGCTCTCGACCCATAGTCGATTTTTATTTTTTTTTCATTTATGACCCAGAGTCATTTCTTTTCCATTTAGAGCCCAAAGCTGTCGACCTAGAGTAGATTTTTCATTTATGACCCAGAGTCATTTCTTTTCCATTTAGAGCATAGAGCTCTCGACCTAGAGTCGATTTTCATTTATGACCCAGAGTCATTTCTTTTCCATTTAGAGCCAGAGCTCTCAACCTAGAGTCAATTTTTCATTTATGACCCAGAGTCATTTCTTTTCCATTTAGAGTTCAAAGCTCTCGACCCAGAGTCGTTTTTCATTTATGACCCAAAGTCATTTCTTTTTTCATTTAGAGAGCCTAGAGCTAACAACCAAGTGTCGTTTTTCTCATTTATGACCTAGATTCATTTCTTTTCCATTTGGACCCCAAAGCTCACGACTTAGAGTTGTTTTTGTCATCTATGACCCAGAGTCATTATTTTCCACGTAGAGCCTTGAGTTCACGACATAGAGTTGTTCCATCTTTGTGATTGCGACCCCATGTTCTGAGCTTACTCTCGTCATGTGCTAGGACAAAATCTCTAGTCCTTTTCTTTTAGTTTTTTGGTATAGTTCGTTTTGTTCAGTTCATTATTCGTATTTTTACTCACATTCCCTACACTCGTGATCTTTACCGAAGAGGGGCATATTGGTAGACCCTCCATTTTGTTCTCCTAGCACATATCCTATTAGGTATTTGTTCGATACTTTACAGCAATTTCCTGGTGGCCCATTGCTACTCGTGTAGCCTATATTTTCTAAGCCACCTTAGAAACTTTGGTTGAGGGGTTTACCTAACCCCATTGTGACTTTTGGCAGCCCTATTTAGACTTGGGCACCATAGGCCCATTTAGGCACCCTAGGCCTACTTTGGCACCACTCTAGGTTCACTTAGGCACCCTAGGCCCATTTTCAAGCAATTCTCAAATATAGCTGGAATCAAATGACTAAGAGGTTCTGTTTCTCATTTAAATTAAATTTATTTAAAAAATAAATAAGGAAAAAGTACAAGATCATTGTAATATGCCAGAACAGGAAAGGAATCATAAAATTCATTGAACCCACCATAGTACACAGTATTGCCAATTGCGACATAGTTTTTCCTCAGTTCATGATTGGATCACCTGCTCCAGCATGTACTTATCACTCCCTCGTGATTTGATTGGATGAATTTCAAAACAACTATAAAACTTCGTCCTTTTCCCTAAAGCGGACGGTATTTTATTGGTTTGTGAGTTCCAAAGCATCACAGTCGGCCTAGCAAAGAGCGTCGACTTGTCCCTGTTATCCATGTTGGCCAGAGGGTCGCGGAATGCCAAGAAACTAACCATAGTTAGTTTAAAATATTTAATTGTTGTTAGAAAATGTTCAATTTACCTTATGCTTTATCAACTCTAAAATCATTGAATTTGATGCACCTATCATAGTAAGAAATTGAACCAAATTGTCAACCTAAAACTAACGTATTAGATTATAATGTTTATAAGAATCATATATCGAGCTTGACAAAGAACCTTGTCATGGGTTATAATTGTTTACATTAAGATTATAATGTTTTATTCTCTAATCATGTGTACTTCTTACACTCAAGACCTTATTAAGAAGATGACAATTTGAACTAATAAAAGCTAATGAGGAATGAGATTCACAATGTTAGGATAAAGTGTTTAAAAGAAGTGACATAATGTAACAATTTGAATCAAGAGAAAATTATTGTCTTTTATCAATCTTATTTAAATATCACACCACATTTAATTTAATGCATATTTACATATAACAAAATAGAAACTCTGAATGATAAAATATAGAAAAATCATGAACTTAAACGTTGAACTTGGCGCACCAGAGCAAATACGACTAAAATCAAAACGCAGAAGAAGATGATATAAACAGGAAAGGTCATCAACTCATGCCAATCTGTGTTGTACATGCTGCTCACGAATGCTACTATCAATGCTCCTATACCAAACTGGGTGAACCAATAGGCGAACTTTAGTGATGATGTGAGCTGCGCCTTTTTGTGATTCAATGCACCATAAAAAGGAGACAATATAGCAATCACAGACGACAATAGGGCTATGAAATCAAACACAACAAATATCTTCTCTTAAAAGGGGCATGCCGTCACTATTATTATACCCGCCGGGCAATGTAAAACCTGCTACAAAAGCTACAGTGGCTGCGAGTGTGGCAACTAGCAAATGGCTATCACTTGCTTTCTTTAAGAAAGATACATCTAAACCTTTATCATGTTTGCTTTCGTTGTTATCCTCGTTTTTGTTGTCCTGGTCTTTGCTCATAGTGTTCTACCACAACAAGGGCCCGGCTCTAGCTTTGGCCCGTTTCAGGTGCCGTACAATTCTAGGCTGAAATTCAATCAGTCAAATCATTTTAGAGAAAATATATAGAGGATACACTATTAAAGATTTTACTTTTACATATTCCATGTCAGTTGAAGTAGTTTGGCTTCAATGCGCCTCATAATGTACTGTTGGAAGCATTTACTTAATATTTTTATTTACAGTGCCTGCTTTTCAGATTCTCCTAGTCTTTACAAGATAGTGGAGTTTGTTGCATATTCCTACTTTTATGGTTTATCCGTTGCTTATTTGCTCTCTATAAAGAGCATCTAGTTGTAAAGCAAATGTGTAGTAGAACGTGATAAAAAGGCTAGTTCAATTTCAGTAAAATATTTTTATCTCTTACTTGTCTTTTTTATTGAATGCTAAACATGTACCACCATTTCACTTGGCTTAGTAATATAATTAATGGTTTTACCATTCTAAATATCAATATAGTATAGTGCTAATTATATTATAACCCAACATATATACTCTGCATACTTGTATGTGCACCAATTCCTAGCTATTTAGGAAATTAACCAAGAGTTAGACAACCTTACCTTTCGTCCAAATAAATCCTTGGCCGATGAAATTATGTCTAAAGCAGTCAAGTTTTGGTTGTTAAGTGCCATCTTATCTACTTTCTTGTTCTTTAGGTAAGCTAGACGATATTTCAGTTGGGAATGGGCAAACAGATGGAGAGGTGTTTGTCCTTCAACATTCTTCCCATTTATAAGTGCTCTCACATTCAAGGAGGGAATCTTTAACAAGCCATGAATGACTTCTTTTTGCATCATGAATAAATGAAGAGCATTATTTCCCTTAACATCCACTTGCTCACAACAATCTGGATATGACACCAACAGTCTCATGACAGACCTGTTTCCATGGGTGGCCGCAATAAGAAGAGTTGTCTTGTTGTCATCGTTTTTGACCGGTAGGTAGACTACAAACTCTTCAGATTTATCAAGTAATTGTCTTGCTATTGAAACATAACCGAAGTATGCAGCGTAGTGAAGTGGAGACCAACCATTTTCATCCACTTCTTTGGTTAGCTCTGACTTCCATGTCAGGAGTCTTTTTACCATTTCTGATCGAGGAAAAGAAAAAAGAAATTAGAAGAGTTTTAGAAATTAAGAAACAAGTGTCCTTTAGTAAATCTTGTTCTTAATTTTCTCCCTGGTTTCAACCGTCATTTGATCATGCATGCCAACTTCAAAGGAACTAGATCAACTACTTGGAATACAACATCTAAATTATTCAAACAATTCATCCAAACAACTGAAACAATCAACCATCGAGCATATATACTCAAACAAATATATCAAAATATTTTTTGTGAAAGATCAAAAGTTTAATTTGAAGGAATGGTAGATTCGATCAGGAGAGAAGGGCTTCAAAAGAGAATGGTAAAGATGTCATTTATTATTATTCTTTTGACTTGGTTAACCCCATTGTTTAGCTAGGTTAAAACTTGTTATTCAACACTCTATATGTTATACTTGTAATGTTAATAAGTCTGTCACATAGGAATATTGTAGATTGAGGAAAAGAATATGCTTACTTAAGTCATGGCAAACCACAGCTGCATGCAAAGCTGTTCTCCTCATGGGGCCAGTGTGAGCCGGTAGATTGAGAGTAGTATTCTCTATGATTATGTTCACCAAGTCTCTAAACCCTCTCTCAGCAACCATGTATAGGGGAGTCCCACCAGAAATGTTAGCATCATATGTAAGCCCAGGATCTTCCTTGATCAACAACTTCACCACCTCGGGATGATGATACCGGACGACCTCATGCAAGGATGTGTCATCCTCCTTGTTGACCATCCCCATCATGGGATTATCTGGTTCAATCCCACTCTCAGCATCTCTTTCGGAAACTGTTTTTGCAAAAACACGGATAAGAGCCTTCACGACCTCTACATGCCCTTCTCTCGCTGCAAGGTGGAGGGGGGAGTCCCCATTCATATTGGGGCACTGCAGTAGGGACGAACTCGCAAAGAGGTGCTCAATGATGCATAAAGCACAGTTCAGTTGACCGAATTGGGCTGCAATGTGGAGGACAATGTTCTCATTGGGTGTTAATTGGTATTGAAGGCCAGCGATAGGCCTTTCCTCGAGGACATTGGTGTGGCCTTCTGCAGCAGCCTTGTAAATTACAGGATCCATGAATTTGACATTCTCCTGGTTCCATCTAGAAAATGATTTAGGCTTCTACAATTCTATACCATGGCTGGAAGTGGAAGTGGAACTGGAACTGGAAGGATCCATTAGTGTGCTTAAGCCCTACAGCCTCTCTGCTTGGATCAAATCTTTCACAATACCACAATCCACCGCCTCTTAGCATTATATTACAGCAGCAAAAGGAACGGGTCCAAATGCACCCACAAAAGATGTGGTCCCAAATAGTCGAGTGGGAAAAAAAAAATCATGATATTTTGCAGCACAAAGTTGTACATCGGCACGTGACCGAGCATCTTTTTTTTTTTTTAATCAGATTTTAAATTTAAAATTTTTTAGTTATATCATAGGATGAACAAACATGTTCTATTTAATAGTAATTTATCTTTAACATTTTGACTTGACAGAAATAAAATTATATTTGAATTTGTTTTTTATGGAAAAAAATAAGAAGAAAAAAAAATGAGAATTACATCACTATAATTTGAGTACATCCCAACTAGGTTGGCACCCACCCAACTATCAATCATATGCACTACTCAACCTTTAAAAATTAGCTACATTTAATAGATTTAAAAGAAACGACCAACATTTCAATTATCATATAATTCTTCAACTTAGAGGATTCTGAAAAGAGAAATTAGAGAGAATTGTAAACAATATAAAGAGAGAGAGAATAGAGAATTGTGCGAGAAAGAATTAAAATGAAGGGTATTTATAGAGAATTATTGCTAAGTCATTTACTTATTTATCCCTAAAACTAGTCGTTATATAATTGTTGAGAGAGGTATTATAGATATTTGACATCAAAATATTAATAGTGAGTGATTTATTTATTTATCCTTTAAACTAACCGTTATATAGTTGTTGGGAGGGGTAATATAGACATTTGACATGAAAAAAGTAAAAATGGTCATTGATTTACTTTTTTACCCCTCAAACTAGTCGTTATATAGTTATTGAGAGGGGTATTATAAACATTTGACATGTAATAAAAATGAAAAAGTAAAAAGTAAAAAGTGAAATTTAAAAGGGCTAAGTGGATTAGCACAATGGGCCGACAAGCTGTTTCCTTAAGCCCAACATGATCCACTACAGTATTGGGTCGTGCTAGCCTGACCTGGTCTTTTGGGGTGCTAGGCCACGAGCCAAAATGGATGGTCCGACCCATTGGACACCTCTAGGACGTGCGTTCATGCAAACTATGATCATAATAGATTCTTAAGTGAAACTTGATATAGGTTTTTCAAGAGCCAAGACATGTTAGTTGAATACATAATATGAGGATTTGTAACTTAAAGATAGTAGAGGTAGTCTTGAAAGGCTGATAGTTCTTAGCTTGTTAGACTATAGACATCTGTTCAGTGGGAGACTGAATGCAATAGATAATAGGCTACAGACTCAAACACTTAGTGTATCGTTGTTATTTGCAAAAAGTACTAGAGTGCAGTTGATTTTGTATAATGGGATGTTGAATCAATTTTAGAATTGGATTTTGAGGGAGCCAGTATTGTCCTATCAATAGTCCCCACTCAAGCTCATATACTTTGTTGACACAATTTATGAGGACTAGATTGATTCTATGTTCACTTTTGTGCATAAGATTATTTTGGTAATTACGTAAAGTTACATAATGGTAAGTGAACAAGGAATCTGGATTGGGCTAATGGATTAATTAGTATGTCCTATTGGGTTAATTAATTAATTTGGACCCATTTTGGGTTAGATTAAGTGACCCAAACCTTTAGTGGGCTCAAGTCACTTAAGCCCAATGAGGAACCTTATAAAGCCTATTCTTAGCGTATATTATCCATACTGATCAATACAATCAAAACATCTTTGTGTGATGAGAATTCACACTTATGTCTCAATCTAGCTTTTAATTTTGTTGTTACAATATTAACCCTATTGTTAAATGTGAGTTTTTTTTTTTGTTAAGAATTTTTTTTTTCTTTTCTTAGAAATGGATGGAAAACATATGATCAACACACAAAAATTTGGACATATTCTAACGTATTATATACAATTTCATGCTAAAGTGTACACACTTTTCACATGAGTTTTTTCATCAATTGCACATAAAATTTTAAAAGAAGAACCAATTTGACATATAAGAATTGGCTAGGGATGATATCCCTTCATTTTTATTTTTTATTTTTATAAAGAAAAGCAAGAGAGTTTAGGGACTAAATTTAAACTTGATCTCAAAATTACTTTAAACATTACTATGCCAAGTTGTGTAACTATTTTCCACCCATTTCCTTATCCCATCATGAAAAAGGCTTGTCCAAATGTTTATGCTAAATGGACAATTACTTCACTTCACCCCACACAAAAAAAAGAGAAAGAAAAAGAGAAAATTAAGTAAATAGACAACAGACAAAAGGAAAATGGACAAACAACTTTCCTTGGTGCCAAACAACTGTCCTTGGTACCAATGCTTTACAAATAAAAAATTCTTACAATCATGGAGATGGTTAACCTTAAGGTTTTCTCTATAGTCGTTAGCATGTGAGATTGTTTGGGCCTTTTGTTTGATTTGGTTAACCCCCTTTTTGCTTTAATAATTGATTTGGTTAATCACATCAGGATATTGACATGCCATTTTCAATATCTATGAGAAGTTCTTTTGATAATTGATTTGCAACAACCCTCAAATTCTAGCAGACATATATGTGATATCATACCGATTCACTAGAGTGAAAAGATTGAGTTAACATGAGAAGAGATAACCAACAGAGAAAATTATTGACTTTTATCGATCTTATTTAAATATCACACAACCTTTAATTTAATGCATATTTACATATAACAAAATTGAAAATCTGAATGATAAACTATAGAAAAATCAATTACTTAAATATAAAAACAAAATCTCACTCAAACTAAAAATATTTTATTAATTTTAAAGAAGTTACCAAAATCAGACGTACTTTCCAACATAATCTTGCTTGGGCATTCTTAACGGTGAATTCCACGCCGTGCCACAATGAATAAGCTGAAAACCCAAACACAGACCAATATGATAAAAGCTGGAAAGGTCATCCCTAAGTGACGTGGTTGTATGGTGTACATGTTGCTCACGAATGCTAGTATCATTGCTCCTATACCTACTTTGGTGAACCAATAGGCGAGCCTTAGTGATGATGCGAGCTGCGCCTTTTTGTGATTCAGTGCACCATAAAAATGAGACAATATAGCGGTCACAGACGACATCAGGGCTACGAAATCAAATATAACAAATGCTCGAAAAGCTAGCTTTTTTCTTAACATGGGCGTGCCGTCACTATTATTATACCCGCCGGGCAGTGTAAAACCTGCTGCGAAGGATACAGTGGCTACGAGTGTGGCCACTAGCATATGGCTATCACTTGCTTTCTTTAAGAAAGATACATCTAAACCTTTCTTACGTTTGCTTTCGCTCATAGTCTTCTGCCGCAACAAAGGCCCAACTCTAGCTTTGGCCCGTTTCATGTGCCGTACAATACCAGCCTGAAATTCAATCAGTCGAATCATTTTAGAGAAAATATACGGAGGATACAATATTAACGGTTTTCTTGAAGAGGTGATATCTCCGGAACATTAATTATTATTATTATATATATATATTTGTTAGGAAATCGTCTTTTTAAGAGATGATTTTAGTATGTAAATTTTTTTAAAAATAAAGTTTAGAAATCGGATCTTCAAAAAATGATTTTATATATATAAATCGTTTTCCAAATGGACAACTTTAAAAGGAAATAATGTTTTTGCTCTTACTTGGCAAAAACTACGGTAGATTTGGAATTATTTTTTTCACAACGGTAGTTTAGAAATTATTTCTTAAAACTACCGTACTCTTATCAAAATCCGGTGTTTGTTGCATATTCTTACTTTTATATATTTATCCATTGCTTATTTGCTCTATATGAAGAGCATCTAGTTATAAAGCAAATGTGCAGCAGAAAGTGATAAAAAGGCTAGTTCAATTTCAGTCAAATATTTTTGTCTCGTACTATTATCTATTTTGTTGAACACTAAACATGTACCACCATTTCGCTTGGCTTAATTATCTAATTAAGGGTTTTACCATTCTAAATATCAATATAGTATACTACTAATTATATTATAATCCAACATATATACTTTGCATACTTGTATGTGCACCAATTCCTAGCTATTTGGGAAATTAACCGAGAGTTAAACAGGCATACCTTTCGTCCAAATAAATCCTCGGTCGATGAAATTATGTCTAAAGCAGTCAAGTTTTGGTTGTTAAGTGCCATCTTATCTACTTTCTTGTTCCTTATGTAATCTGAACGAAATCTCAGCTGGGAATCAGCAAGCAGATGCAGAGGCGTTTGTCCTTCAACATTCTTCTCATTTATAAGTGCTCCCAAATTCATCCAGGGAATCTTTATCAAGCGTTTGAAAAATCTTCTTTGCATCATGATTAAGTGAAGAACATTATTTCCATTAATATCGACTTGCTCACAACAATCTGGATAGCGTGACACCAGCAGTTTTGCTGTGCGCTTCCTTCCACGGGTGGCTGCAATATGAAGAGCTGTTTTGTTGCCATAGTTTTTTACCCTTAGGTAGACTACAGACTTGTCAGATTAATCAAGTAATTGCGCCACTATTGAAACATAACCCGAGTATGCAGCGCAGTGGAGTGGAGACCACCCATTTTCATCTACTTCTTTGGTTAGATCTGGCTTCCACTTCAGAATTTCTTCTACCATTTCTGTTCAACACATACATATATAAAATGAAACGAGAAAAGTTACAAGAGTTTAAGAAATTATGAAACAAGTTTTCTTTATTAAATCCTGTTCTTAATTTTCTCCATGTTCCAACGGTCAAATTTTATTATGCATGTCACCTTAAAGGAACTCGACTACTTGAAATGTAACATTTTAATTTTTATTCAAACAGTTCATCCAAGCAACTGAAACAATCAACCGTCGAGCATATATACTCAAACAAATACATCAAAATATTTTTTGAGAAAGATTAAAATTTTAATTTGAAGACAGTAGATTCCATCGATCTGGAGAGAAGGGTTTGAAGAGAGAATGGCAAAGATGTCATTTATTATTATTCTTTTGACTTGGTTAACCCCATTGTTTAGCTAGGTTCAAAATTGTTCTTCAACACTATATGTTATACTTGTAATGTTAATAAGTTAATCACATACGAATATTGTAGATTGATGAAAAGAATATGCGTACTTGGGTCATGGCAAACCACAGCTGCATGCAAAGCTGTTCTCCTCATGGGGCCAGTGTGAGCCGGTGGAATGAGAGTAGTATTCTCTATGATTATTTTCACCAAGTCTCTAAACCCTCTCTCAGCAGCCATGTACAGAGGAGTCCCGCCGGAAAAGTTAGCACCATATGTAAACTCGGGATCTTTCTCGATCAACAACTTCACCACTTCAGGATGATGATACCGGACTGCCTCATGCAAGGCTGTGTCATTCTCATTGTTAGTCATCCTCAGCATGGCCTTATCTGCTCCAATTCCACTCTCAGTATCTCTTTCGGAAACTGTTTTTGCAGCACGGATAAGAGCCTTCACGACCTCTACATGCCCTTCTCTTGCTGCAAGGTGGAGGGGAGAGTCCCCTTTCAGATTGGGGCACTGCAGTGGGGACGAATCTGTAGAGTAGTGCTGAATGATCCATACAACGCAGTTCAGTTGACCGAATTGGGCTGCAATGTGAAGGACAGTGTTGTGATTGGGTGTTAATTGGAATTGAAGGTCAGCGCTAGGCATTCTCTCGAGGATATCGGTGTCGCCTTCTGCAGCAGCCACGTAAATTTCAGGATCCATGCATGTGACATTCAACTGGTTCCCACTAGAAACTGAGTTAAGGTTCTGTAATTCTAACGCATGGCTGGAGGTGGATGGATCCATTGGTGTGCTTAAGCTGATCTACAGCCGTCGTCTTCACCGCCTCTGAGGCCTGGGCATTGTATATATTGCTACAGCTAAGGGAACAGGTGCAAACGCCTTTAGCAGGTTGCTATTGGCTCGCACCAAAGGAAGTGGTGGCCATACAAGTTCTTTACTTCTAATTCAGGTGACGTTCTTTTTTGTCTTAAAATCGATATTTATAAAATTAATTATTGCATTTATTTTTATTTTATTTAAGTAAGATAAAAATATTTTAAAAATTAATAATTTTGAAGAGAAGACAGTTTAGCCAAACCACCAAATCTTATTTTAGGAGATGCTTGGCAATTCTATTAGCTATGAAGATGACTTAAGAATTTATTATGTAAAGTATTTTGTTGGTAAAAATGTTCTGACAATTAAGCTGGTTCCACCTGAAAAAAGAAAAAAGAAAAAAAGAAAAAAGAAGATGAAAATAAAAACCATATATTTTGTCATAAGGAAAAAAGAAAAAGAAAAAAGAAAAAGAAAAAGAAAAAGAATGTCTTGACACTGCTTCTATAGACCAAATAAAGTCATTCAGTTGGTCTCCACCAACAAAAATATTTTTGAAAAAAAAATACTTTTGTTTTCAAATATGATAATTATGAAACTATTTCTAAATCTATAATTATTTTTTAAAATATTAATTTTTAAGTTATCTTTTGTATAAAATAACTTGGAATTATTTAAAAAAAAATTAATTTCAAAATTCAATTGAAGCTGCTTTAAACAATTTCTTATTAGATTTCTCTTCATTGTTGTAGATTCGAAAATGTTTTTTAATTTTTCACATTTTAAAGAAAATTTTAGATACAATTTTGTTGAGAAATAGAAGAAAAAATTGAAAGAAAATAGAACCTATTTCAGATATATTGGATTTTTTAAAGACAAATTTCTAAATTGATAGTAAATTTATTTTTCATCTAAATTGTACAAAATCGAAGTAAGTGATTATCCAAAATTTTCAAAAAATGAATATGAGTTTATTTTGTATTAAGAAATCAACTTTGTTTATGGTAACAAAGTTAAAGGTCAAAAAGAGAAAAAACAAAAAACAAAAAGGAAAAGCAAGTGATAAAAAGTTGGCTTATGTGATTAAGAAAAAATTGGTGATAATTTAAGAGCATACGGTCTTAATCTTAAAAGCAAATTATTTTTAGACTTAATTAAAAAAAGTATTTAAATTAATTATACCAAAAAATAATTCAGTCAAAATTTTTTATGCAATATAGATAAAAAAAAAAAATATAACACCATAAGATATACCAATACAAAAAACAATACACCTTGAACTTAAGCCTATAATTGAAACTATGTTTGGTTCAAGGAGAGTAACTAGAAAAGAAAAAAAATGTCTTTAAAAAAAAAATAGTTTCTCATGTTTGATTTTATTATAAAAATTATGGAAGAAAATCAAATATAATTAAAATTAATTAAAAATTCACACAATTTTAAATAATTTAATATTTAAATAGAAGAAGAAAAATAAATGAAATGAGATATTTGAAGTAACGTATAAAAATAATTTATTAATTTTAAATCTATTTTTATTTTTTTCACTTTTCCTTTCTTTTTATTTTTTTTCTTTAAAATTTTTCAACAACTATATATATATATAAAGCAAGTGCTTAGAGGCTTAAACAATATGCTCTGCTTTAACACTGAATTTATTTCAAAGATAAGGAGGGAAGGCTTAGACTTTGTTCAAAAACTACTTTTGAAAATAGTCCTAAAAAAATAGTTTTTGAGGACAATTTTTAAAAGTTATTGTCTAATATTTTGTAAAACAAAAGTTTGTTTAAGAATTAAAATGCTTTTAACCTGGTTTCTATATTTTTAAATATGTTTTAAAAATGACTTTTATATATAGTGATTTATTTTTAATCATTTTCTATATCTGTATAATTAATTTTTAAAACAGTTTAAAAAATAAATAAAAATAATTAATAGATGCTATATGAAAACACTTTGTTTTATATTTTATAAACAAAAAAATTATTTTTTTTTCTAGTTGTCAAACATGTTTTCTTGTTTTTCGTTTTTAGAGAATAGAAAATTGTTTTCGAAAACCATTACCATACAAAGCCATAAGATCTCCTTGGGTACTTCTTTAAAACAACTTTTATTAAATAGTTTTTGAAAAAGATTTCATAAACAATTGTTTTAGAACTTGTTTTCTATGTTTTTAAAATATTTCTTAAAATAACTTTTATATGCAATATTTTATTTTTAATTATTCTTCATATTTGTATAACTATTTTTAAAATAGCTCCAAAACATGGAAATAACTAAAAATAATTAGTTCATGTTCTAAAAAAAGTAACCTATTTTTTAAAAACAAGTTTTCATAAAATTGTTATTTTTTAAAATTATAAATTACATTTTTTTTAATATAAATATTTTTGGGTTAAAATTGAATTTCTTTATAAATGTAATATGTTATAAATATTGAAATATAATATGTTTTAAATAGTGGAATACAATAAAATAAAATATTTATCTTGACATACATTTTCAAAATTCATATTTCTTGTAAAAGTACATTATGTTTCAAAATTTATATTTTTTTTTATCAAAGCACACTATATTATTACCCAACTGCCACAAATTATATATATATATATATATATATATATATATATATATATATATATATATATATATATATATAAACTCTTTTATTAAATAAAGCCATTTCAATTTATGTATGATCGTTTGTACTATCATTTCATTGAGTTTTTCCAATATTTTTATAAGTTTTAATCAATTTTTGTTTCACCAATTTTTTTTTCCAGACTTTTCATATGACATTTCTTATATTTTTGTAGAATACAATTACCTGTATTCTATTAGTTTCCTATATTTTTATCCTTGATTGGTGGTACTTTTTCAATCATCTAGGTCTCTGTCCGAATCACTATATTTAACAAGATTAACGCTATTAGATAGTGAACAATATGAATCATAATCAAGCGTACTTTTATTGCTATAAAGAATTTTTTTGATGCTCTTTGTGGTGAAAGTATATATATATATACACACCAAAAAATCTTAGGCTGTTAAATATGTTTTGTGAGTGTGGGTTAGTGAAAAATGGTATAAACAAATGAGACTGAGGTATAAAGGTACAAACATATGGAACTAGGGTACAAATAATGAAACTTAAAAATATGTATGTGACACTATATGATTTGTGATACAAACAAATGAGATTAAGGTACAAAGAAGCAAACATATGAGAGTAGGGTACAAATATTGAAATTTAAAAATATATACATGGCATCATATGATTCATGATGCCTTTTCTATAGATATAAAAAGAAGTACGTTTCTATATTATATTTAGATAAAAAAAGGACACATTACACTTATGATGTAACGATCACTCCCCATTGTTTATATATCGTTCGCTCTGAGTTTAAAGGATCCTCATGACTTCAAAATTCTCTACAAAATTAAAAGGAATCTATATTTATTAGTGTCAAAGACTTTTTTCTCTATCTGAAGTGAGATATTATAATCATTCTCCATACAGACACAACGTGCCAAATAAATATACACCCCTCAAGGGGCCAAACAAACCCTCACATTGGGGTCAGAGATTAATTTTAATATTATTTGTAATGATCCACCCCCAACGTGAAGATATTATCCATTTTTGGCCTAAGAAGACTTTTATAACTTTAAAACGCATTTATAAAGTTAGGAGTCTATATTTATGTAATGTTAGAAACTTTTCCCCCCATCTAATATGAGATATCACATATGGATGTAACTAGTCCTAAAGTTGTCTGGACCAACAAGTTCATATCCACATGCAAGCATAAAAAATTTACAAGTTCAGATACAGATTTAATCTGGCCCTTGATATGTAAACCTCATGGACACATGTTCTCAAGATCTAAACCTACCAATCTGTCGGACAAACGAACAAGTAATGGCTTCTATTTCCAGTACCAGATTCCAGGAGTTCCAATGTTCCATCTTTTAACAAATGGAGCAGACAACTGATTCTTGTTGTTGAGTCATTCAATGATCTCAGTCTCAATAATCAAAAAGTGGTGATGAGAGCAGCATATTAGAGAAGGAAATGAAAAAGAAAAAGAATCTCCTTACTTTTGTGGTGTATTTATGAAGTTAATTAAGACTATGTTTGATTCATAGAAAGTTAATTTGAAGGAAAATGTGAGGGAAAAAAATAGAAAGGAAAAGTGGAAGAAAAGAAAAAATGAAAAAAAATAAAAAATAACTTTAAAATTAATAAATTATTTTTATATATTTCTTTAATTTTTTTTTACGGATTTAACTCTTTTATATATAGATTAAATCATTTTAAAAAAATATATTTTTAATAATTTTAATTATATTTAACTTTTTTAACATTTTTTATAATAAAACCAAATATGAGAAAATCCTTTTTTTTTTTAACAGTTTTTCCCCTACAGCTTTCCAGGAACCAAACATAGCTTAAATATATCTCTATAATCAAATAAAAAGTCAATAATCAAACAAAATAAATAAATCTTAAACCCTAAACCACAATATTACCACATGAATTCCTACTAGATATAATACTCTGTTCGGCTTTTGAGGAAATGCCGTGCCCAACATCGAAAAGTATAGAAAATAACACATTCATTAAACCTAATACAACTATTCAGCTCCTTGCAAGTAGCATTCACATAATCACAATTATAGCTATGGAACTGTTAATTAATCCAATGAACTGAATTATTATAGCTAGTGAACTATTAATTAATCCAATCAATTACTGGAAAAATCATGAGATTGCAACTGAACTATTATAAACTATCTTGAAGATTCTAAGTATTTGATAGGTCAATTGTGAGGGGAAGTTTTTTGTCATGTGATCACTTATGTGAATGTGAAATAATTTAAAGCTATTAAACTTTAAATTTATCTTTGTTAACTTCTACATTATGTTTGGTTTCTGAAAGTACCTAGAAAATGATTTGGGAGAAAAAAAGGAAAAGGAAAAGGAAAAGAAAAAATAAAAAGAAAAGAAAAGAAAGAAAAATTTTAAAAGATTTTCTTCTTTTTTTTTAAATAAAATGTTTGGAAAATTTGGTTAAATAATATTTCTCATAATTTGATTTTCTTTTCTTCACTTTTATATACAATAAAATAAGATTCTTTTTTTTTTTTTTTTTCTGTTACCTTATGCTTTCATTCTATTTTCCTTTTTCCTTTTTCAAGCTAAACATTCCTATTCAATTTATTTTTCACTACTTTTTTTTTTGTTGCATTGGAAAAAGATGAAGCCACTTTAACTTGATGTACTATATATCACCATAAGATGGAAAACTGATTTGATGAAATTTGAATCAAGGAATGGAAAATACTAAAAATTGTCTTAAATTCTTTTTTAGTATATATTGCTTTAATAAAGATTAATAATGTATAAAATATTTTATATATTCATATTTATTTATAAAAAATATGTTTTATTATAGAAATATGTTTCCTTATAGATTAAGTTAATGTGGTAGAAATATTTCATAAATATTTTAGGTCTTGCCTTATGAGACTATAAGAAAAGGTAGGAGATATGGGATGGAACAAAGCTCAAACTTTAAGGCAAATCGGAAAATAGGAAATATTTTAGTGCTCAAGATTTGGATGTGTTTTCTCTTTCAACTGAGTTCTTTACAGTGCAGTGAAGAATCTACTAACTTACCTTGGATGTGGATGTGGATGTGGTTAAACATATCCGTTAATCTTGTTGGACATATTATATTTGATTAATATTTTGGACCAGGAGATCATGGACAAAAATGAATTTGGAAGCTTTTCCATCATGGACCCCTCAAGAAGTCAAGAAAAGAGGAAACAAAAAACAAAAAGAAGAAGCCAACAAGCACCAATTCTCTCCGTACAAAATATGTATCTTTCAAAATGGAGACCAATGTTTTATACAAACTATCTTTAATCATCTAAACTAGTATTCTATACAAAATATCTTCGGATCATGGTGATATTTGAACATATTTGGAGAATTTTCCTTGAATTTCTATTTTCATTAATCAGCTCAGAGTTCGTATTACTTTTGGAAGATGGCTTTAGATCAATAAGCCTATTGCAAATAGTATTTGAAATCATTGTGTAAAATTATGGGTAAAAGCACCATAAAAATTAATGTCTAAAGTTATATAGTAGTGGTTAATTTGGAGTATTTTTTAACAATAGTTTCGTTCGAAATCACTTTTGTTGTAGTGGCATAGAACCCTAATATCTTTTATGTCTCCACATCCATTTGGAATGTCAATGGAGCTGAGATTTTTAGGGTATTCGCCTCACCTTGTCAATAATAGAATGAGTTTGGGATGAAATTAAGCGGATGAGGAATGACTTTGAGATTTTTTTTATTTTTTTTAAACCCTATGATTACAACAATTGCGTTGTCTTACCTTGTGTATAATTTTATAAAATTTTTAATTTTTTTTTTTATTTTCTCTTTTTCAAATATAAAAAATAAAAAGAATTCTACCTCTCAAATAAAAATAAGTTATAAACATTTATATTATTTATTCATTCATCAAAAATATTATTTTTAATATAATTAAGATTTTTAAAATAAAAAATAAAATTATTAAAAATAAAGGGGTTGGATATGGGAAAATTTCATACTCATTTCGTCTTACCCCATTTTAATATTTTATTCAGATGAGGATGAGAATAGGTTTACATAAACGGGATGAAGTCGAAATGGGGTACATCTGTCCCAAACCCACTCTTACTTTGATGCGATTCCTAACATTCATGAAACTCTTCTTGCATATGTCTATATGCAGTGAATTTGGTGATTATTGTTAAGTATTACAATTAAAAGACACAATTTTGAAAATAATAATAATAATAATAATATTTGATGCCATTACTTTGAAGTATTTGACTCATAGGCCCAAAACCCAAAATAATCATCCCCAAGTGCCCAAAAATAGTAGCTCCCTAAGTATGCTGTGGATATACTTTATAAACTTATATCTATTGGTACATCTACCTCTCAAGTATTTTTTTTAATTTTTTTTATCCATGTTACTAAATGTATCCCTCTTTTTACTAAATGTATGTCTCTCTCTTTCTCTCTTTTTTAATCTTTCTATTTTACCACTCACTCATCTTCCCAAATGTATCATTTTCTTTTCTTTTCTTTTCTTTTTTCTTTTTAATTTTTTAACTTTACAAATTCACTCATCTTTTGATCATGTGCACCGTTTTTTTTTCTTTTTTAATTTTTTAATCTTTTCTACTGTACAAACTCATTTATACCAACATTATAAATATATATGTCCATTAAAAATGAATAAAAACATTAGAAGAACTTTAATAATGAATCATACTATTTTAAAAATTCATATAAATTTTTATCTATTTTAAAATGAATTAGAAGTTTTTATATTTTAGAAAACTTCATTTATATTTTTATCTTTATATATTTTAGATTAAGGTTTTTGTTAGTTTCATTAAACAATTAATCTTTTTAATTTAAATAACTAAACACATTAATACTGATCCCAAAAGATGACAACCTAGATATTAGAAGCCTTAATGATCTTATATTTGCTTTTTTTTTTTTTTTCAACCAGAATTACTAGGTAATTTAGGCTTTAGTATTACTACAACAGATATTAATTAGCAGTCACTTACCATTTTATTATACCATTTTTTTTTTTTTTACAGTCAATTAATTCTAATGAGGTTGTAAAATATGAATGAATGCTTTTACCATTATCAATATGTTGACATGGTGTATTTGTTAGAATGTAATTTATTATTTTGGAGAACGGGTTTATTTTGGCAAAAGGTGTTTGATTGCAACAAGTTACTTTCTAAGAAAAGAATTATGGTGAGCTGGTTTGTTGATTATTCTCAAAACTGTTTTTTTATTTTTTAAGGAAAAAAAAAAAGAAAATATGTTTGATAATTAGAAAAAAATTATTTTTAAAAATAGAAAATAAGGTGTTTTTTGAAAACGTATTTTAGTTATTTTTAGTTGTTTTTTAAAAAAAATGACAAATATGAAAAACAATTGAAAATGAAGCATCATTTATAAAATTTGTTTTTTTTTTTAAATATTTGGAAACATTGACAATAAGTTAAAAACATTTCAAATTCTCAAATAGACTTTTATTCTAAAAAACATGATAAAACTATTTTTTTTAAATAATTTTTGAAAACGTTCCCAAACAAACCCTTAATGTCTTAAACTATAATGGAAAAAAACAAGATATATGTGATTTTGCTAGAGGATTAGGCAAGTTGAAGGAAAAAAAAAACTTTTGTATTCCAAAAGGAAAAAAATATTTGTTTTACTTAGCTTGTTACTTTTTTTTTTCTGCAACTCATCTGCTTGCAACCAATAGTATTATCCTAGCACATAATTGGAATTGGTGACCCTTTATATGATTTTTTTTTTCTTTGAGAACTATTCTTCACATAAGAAAAAATCAAATATGTTGTATACCCCTTAATATTTGGCCAAATTTAAGAAAATTAATTTTATAATTCTTATATGGTGAACGAAAATGATTATCTTGATATTAGCATTTGTATGATGTAACCCGATAGTTTCATAACAAATATGTACAAGAAAGTGCAGGGAAACATGATGATATTTTAAGATCTTGTGGGTAAATAACAATCTACTCATTGGAAATGATGTAGAGATATTATCATAAATTAAGATTAGTTTATTTACTTAGTTCTAAATGGAAATATAGGAGGAACACAATATATTCTTGGGTTTAAAGCCCTTGGAGATTACAAAAATATGAAAATTACGCTTTGTTAAGCATATAATCAAGTATCTTTATAGAACAAGGGATTATGTACTTGTATTCTAAACTGTTGAGTTAGTATAGAAGGGTGACATGATGGTTGACAAGATACCTTTTGTGGAGAACCTTGTGGATCCTTTCATCAAGACATTGACAAGGAGAGTCTTTGTTGATCATAGGATAACATAGGTTTTAGATAATCAGTATCCAGTATGCTTTAATAGCATTATGGTTTATGGGCTAGTGGAAGAATGTTAGGATAGAGTCATTAAAAGTTAACTTTTATCTATCCTTATTCCATGCATTACACCTTAGAAGAATTCTCGCTTAGCATTTTTTGCATTGTATATGACTTAGATGCATTATCAGTTGCACGGAAGATCCAAGTCATGGGTGGTAAGTAGATGATTTGTTCACAACCGATTTATGGACTTAGGCAATCCATTTGAAGTTGTAGTGTACTACCTCCTAATTAGAAGGATGAGTATTTTTTGCCATTAAGATGGGTTTCCCATGGTGAGTACACTGGTGTGTATGGTTACTACACATTGAACAGGACCTACGGTGAGTCATGACTTAAGCATATCAAGTGGTTATGACTTCATCATGTTGCTTCATTGTGTTGTCTTTCAACCTTGAGAGAATACTGAGTTTGAGCTAAAGTTAGTAGTGACTTTGACTTATGGATGAGATCATAAGCTAATCATATATTCCCTATGGATTGAGTTGCTATTGATGGAAACTATTTGTAATAGGTATTCTCACTTTTATGAGTTTGAGATAAAGTGTCCATTTAGGTGATCTTAAGGAGGTGTGTTTATGTAAACTATGATCATAGTAGTTTCTTAAATGGAACTTGACATAGGCTCTTTGAGGGCCAAGATATGTCAATTGAATACACAATAGGAGGATTTGCAACTCAAGTATAGTATAGGTCGTCTTGAAAGGCTGATAGCATTTAGCTTGTTAGACTACGAACATATGTTCATGGGGAGATGAATGTAATGCATAATAAGCCACATACTCGAACTCTTAGTGTATTATTGTTATTTGCTTAAGGCACTAGAGTGCAGTTGATTTTGTTATAGTGGGATATTGAATCAATTTTAGAATTGGATTATGAGGGAGTCGATACTATCTTATGGGTCCTAGTAGTCCTCGCTCAATCTTATATACCTTGTTAACATGATTTATGAGGGTTAGATTCACTCTAGGTTCACTTTTGTCCATAAGGGTTTTAGACCCCCTTTCAAGAGCAGAAGACTTTTAGTTTTTTTTAAGGGTTTTCATAGCATTGGAAGGGTGCCTTCTCATCACCTGGAGGAGCTGGCAGCACCCGAGAAGTGTGGGGGGACCCCTCTCCATGCACAGGACTAGCTGCAAGAGGCAGGGGCGACCATGCTGGTTGTTGAGGAGCCCATACTTGCTGATGGGAGGAACAGCAGGGCAAGTGGTGGCTTGCCAAAGAAGACTGAGATTTGGAAAAAGAGATTTTGAGAGGAAAACAGAGGATGTTTCTTGGGGGGGAGGAACATTGTGAGTAGTAGCAGAGAACTTTGGGAGAGGTGAGATTTCGGGGAGCTTTTGGATGGTTTTTAGAAGAACGGGAGTGAGGAAAAGAACAGAGAGCGACTTGAGAGTGAGGAGGTGAGAGGAGCTTGAGAGTATTCTTTCTGGAGAGTCTACTAGTTACAGAGAAGGGAGCTTGCTGGTTCCATTGATCTTAGAGGAGAACTTACTGGAGAAGGAGATAATAGAGGAAGAAGGCAGCTGCAGGTGGGTTTGGGGTGAGTCTCTTGCTCCCTTTGATTCATATTCTCCTCATCTCTTTCTCATTTTGGTTTGCTTTGCATTGCTCATCAGTCTGGGTTGGATTACATGTTAAATTTCATTGATTTTTCTGGATCACTTGTTTGTTGTTGTTGTTGATCTTCCTGTTATCCTTATGGTTTAGTTTGGAGTTAATGAGATATGTTTCTCACGTTTTTTTTGTGGCTCTGGCTTGAGATCTTCCCACCTGTATCAGCCCATGGATATCACCCGACATGAGGCTTGATACACTCATGTTTTTCTACTTTATTCCTTGATTATCCTTCCCTCGTTTTTTTGTTGTTTTGGCTTCTATATTTGTGATCCTTTCTGTGAATGAAGACCTAGACACAAAGGTTGTTTCTTGTATTTGATAGAACCGATTGAGCCACCCATTGGTTCAGATGAAGCAGGGACGTTGACGAGATGTATGCTCTGTTTTTTTAGGATCTGTGTTCTTCTTTTAATATCTGTAAATAGAGAAGCTTGCATGCAAAGAGTTCATCATCCAAAACTGGCAACGTGTTGGGCCTGAGGTTAAACAAGAGTGACAAATGTAAGAACAGTGGGGAAGAGATTGAAGTTTGCCCTCCTCGTGCTGTCGGTTGTGCATTGAAGAGGTGGATTTGATTGTCCAATAACTAAATTCATGAAAATGTGGTTATGAAATATGGGATTAATGAAACATGGTGTGAGTGGAGCAGAATGTGAATAAGGGAATCAATCCATAGGATATGCCTCATATTCAAGGACTTGGATCGCTCATGATGAAGAACCAGACACTGAACAGCAACAAGGTGGGGTAACAGATGAAGCTGAACCATTCATGGGATCTGGCTGTTTTGCATGGCTGGGGAAAATTTGGAATGCGTTCACGAATGCCCTGAGAGAGATGCGGGACTGTCCCAAAGCCGCGTCATCCGGGTCAAGCACATCCAATTCATGCCAAGATCTTTCTCACTTGCATAGGATGGCTACTACCCTCTCCAAATGCTGCAGCGACCTATTTCCCTCAGCCTTGGGCTCATCTACAATTTACCTAACCCATTCATCACCATACCCATCTGACTGCTCCTCATTTGCCACACTCTCATCTCAATCTTTCCTTCCATCATCCAGCTCGCCTCCCTTAAACCACCCACCGAACCTATTTCCCTTCCATCACATCATTTTACACCCATCCAGCCTTTCACGCCCATACCCCTCATCCATCCTTCGTTCCTTATCCATTTAACTTCATCCCGACATGCATGAATACCTATGTCACAGCCACCCTCCTTTCTCTATCCATCCATACCCACCCCTCATAATAGGATGATACCCATGCATACCACCACCTTTTCTCTCTCTACACTCTCAACACCCACTGCCCGTTTCCTCACACTCATCCTCATACCCATTTTCCAACCATCCCACTTACCCATCCATCCTCATGCATACGTACCCATCTCTTATGCCCACCTCCATGCACGGCCATGCATGACCACCTTCATACCCGTCACCACACCAAACCTCTTCCTTCTCATCATTCCTTCTATTTAACCCCATCATGAATGCACCTATAGCCATCCTTCAAGGATTACCCAACCATCCCACTTAGCCCTCCTTCTCATGCACACGGCCACCTTAATCACCTCCCATGCTTACATACCCATCCTATCGTTCACACCCATGCACACCATCATCTTCCATACCCTCACCCCGTTCCATTTCCAACCTCCATACCCGTCATGTCCTCTTTCATGCTCATTGCACCCACTGCTGGCTGCCCATTCCCCTCATCACGCCCATTCCCCTCAAAAATCATACCCATTACAATACCCATCCTCTACACCAACTTTCATACCCATTTTCCAAACCTGTATTTCATCATTCCCGACACCCATCATATCCATGTCTCTTTTCACTTTCGATCTTGCTCATGGCCTGCCCATTTGGATTACTACTCGTGTCCCATGCGCAAGGCCACCTCCATCACGCCATCCTCGTTTCATACCCGTCTTTCCCATACCCGCGGGCATCTCTCACTCACCATCTTCCCATTCCTGCCATCAGCCAAAGCCCTCATTCTTGGTGAGGATGGACTCCTGGAAGCGTGGCGACTTCTCCCTCACGAGCCCCCTTGGAGGCGGTCGCCCTGGGAGAGTGAAGAAAAAGAGCTTGAGGATGGCTGCCAAGAAGGCTACTGGTGGAGCTGATGATGCCCGGCTGGAGAGATGGACTGTGAGGAAGTTTGGAGCTCTTGGGCTTGCTCTTGGGGATGGGTTTAGACTTGGGTTTGAGTTGGGAACTAGGCCCAAGTTTGTGATGGTGATAGGTTTTGGGCTTGCCTATGTTGGTTTTGGTTTTGGGCTTGCTCATGATGTCATTGGATTTGGGCTTAAGTTGGAGCCCAGGCCCATTTGCATTGATGGATGGCCTCATGCTCCCTATGCTAGCCACTCTCATGGCCCAACTCCATGTTGAGATAGTCCATTTGGCTTTTCCGATTCTAAATAAGTTTTCAAACCTCTAATCTTCGTAATCAATTAATCTATCCATTCATTTTTGTTTTTATCTTATTTTATTTTTGCCTATTATGTTAACTCGACTTAAACACAACCAAAGGATAAATTATTAGGATGGAATATTGTTTTTAAAACCCAAAATAATTTATATTTCATCTTCTTTGCTTTAGTTATGTCTAATCATCATATATGAAAATTTTTATATAATTAATTTATGTTGGCTTCAATGAATTTTCTACCATCCAAATTTTAAGTCCCATTTTCACAACTTATGTCTTTTAAAACCATTCTTCAAAAATCCGACTTCCTAAATCGATTTTCAATTTCAAATATTCGACTATTTACTTTCATTCGTTTAGATATTATTCTTGATATTATTATTATTAGTCCGTATTTATGTATTTAATTCTTTCAAAAATTCCAATAGTTAAAATCCAATTCTTCAAAAATCCTATGTCTTAATTTAATTTTTCAATAGTTCGTTTAAATCTTATTTTCATCAAATTGAATCATTATCCCATATATATCTAGTTATTTAAAGTCTAAATCCTTCAAAAATCCAATGTCTTAATTTAATTCTTCAATGACTCGTTTAGATCTTATTTTCATCAATTGGAATTATAATCTCATACTTACCTAGTTATTTAAAGTCTAATCCTTCAAAAATCCCCTGTCTTAATTTAATTATTCAAATATTCGTTTAAACCTTATTTTTCATCAATTAGAATTATTATCTCATATTTATTCAATTATTCAAAGTCTAATCCTTCAAAAATCCCATGTTTTAATTTAATTCTACAAATATTCTTTTAAATCTTATTTTCATCAATTAGAATTATTATCCCATACGTATTTAGTTATTCAAAGTCTAATCCTTCAAAAATCCCGTGTCTCAATTTAATCTCTCAATAATCCGTTTAAATCTTATTTTCATCAATTATAATCATTATCTCATATTTATCTTATTTATCTAGTCTAATCCTTCAAAAATCCCACGTCTCAATTTAATATCTCAATAGTCCATTTAAATCTTATTTTCATCAATTATAATCATTATCCCATATTTATCTAGTTATCTAAAGCCCAATCCTTCAAAAATCCTATGTCTTAATTTAATTTTTCAATCCTAAAAATTCCACTATTCATCTATATCTTATTTTCATCAATTAGAATTATTATTCACCACTTATCTATTTATTTAAAGTCCAATTCTTCAAAAATCCAACGTCCTAATTTAATTTCCAATCTTAAAAATTCCACTATTCATTTTCTATTCGTTTAAAATTTTGTTTCCGTTAAGTAGCATTATTATTCCATATTTACTTATTTATTCTAATCGTTAAAGTTTAATTCTTCAGAACCCGACTTCCAAATCTAATTTCCAATCTCAAAAGCTCCACCGTTCGTATATCGCCGTTTAATGATTATTCTCATTACTAACGTTATCCCATCCATTTACCTATTTAGTTATTCGCATACCAAAGATCTCATCTCTAAATAAATTCTTAAGTTTTCAATCTCTAAATTCACACCCTCAATCTCTAAAATTCCATCTTTTGTAATTATTTACCTAATCTTTATTATTTCACCACTGTTATTGTTCCATTCTTTTACTTATTCACTTATCCACTTACCCACTCGTTTAAAATCCCGAACTCTCAAATCATTTTCAAAATTTCAATCCCGTTCAAATTTAATTTCTAAGATTCTCATTCTCATATTTAATCTCTAAAAGTCTGATCTTCAAATAAACTCAAAAATTCCAATTTTCCAGTAATCTTCGAGATTCCAATTTTTTAAATAAATTTCCAAAAATCCAGTTTTCTCTCGAATAGTTTTAATTCCGCTCCGGTTTTCAAACGATCTTCTGCTCCTCTTGATTTCAATAAGCATGAATAAATTTTTCATAATCCCAGAATAATGGAATCTGTGACATTAAGTCATGCTAAATAAACGGGCTTTGGTGAGGGCCCAACATGGGTGACTTTATAATTGATTAATTGATTGTTTGATTGGATTATCATACATCCTACTCTCTGACATGCATGAGATTATTTTTTAATTGTGCACTAACCCGCTCTCTTGATAGCGCACTGATCGTTTGATGCCAAGGTATGCCCCGCTCCCACTTCGATCGTTCTTTATTGAGTGTTTTGATTCTCATATGTGCATGATCAATTTGAGTATCCATTGATTTTCCTACTGATTGCCATGTCAGCTTCATTTTATTAGTAGAGACCCGACTTTAGGGACTTAGAGGGGTGATACGGTCTTTACCGTACCTTCTTGATGAGTAACCTGACCCTTGAACCCGATTCAGTTTTTCACAAACCACCTTTTCCAAAATAAGGAGTCACACTTAGGGTTTTTCTTTCTTATTTTGTTTACCCTTTAAAAATAAAACAAAAATAAGTGGTGACTCCTAGTCATTTTCCTTAATCAATGAAATCATTCTTATCCAAAAATTGAGCTCGCCATCGAGAAGGAAACGCATGAGCTGAAATGCGGGGTCCATAAGGTATTTTGGTAATTATGTAAGGTTGCATAATGGTAAATGAACAAGACATCTTGATTGGGCTAATTGATTAATTAGTAGGTCTTGTTAGGTTAATTAATTAATTAAGACCCATTTTGGGTTAGATTAAGTGACCTAAGCCTTTAGTGGACTTAAGTCACTTTAGCCCAATGAAGAACCCTATAAATATCCATTTAGGGATTAGGATGTTTCTATAGAGTTGTCTTCTACCTTTAGAAAGAAAGAGAGTCACATCTTTTACTTTCTCTTCTTGTTCACTGGAAGTGTGCCAAAATCAAGGAAGAGCCATCGGGTGGAAGATTGTGGGTCTACAAGGCTTCCGAGGATATCAATTTGATTCTTCAACAATTGGAATTTAAGGTTGAGGAACATCCAAACCTAAAGGTTAGTACTTTAACCCTAAATATCAATTTTTTAAAATTGGTATTACTTCCGTTATTTAGATTTAAGATGCCAACAGAAGTACACTGAGCTTTGTGCATTCCTTGGTGTGAATTGCATTTATTGGTGTCCAAAAAGAAAAAGAAAAAAAAAACAACAACAACAACATCCCACTGTATCCCAATCTAGTTGTGAAGCCACATATCAGTCCATTGCCTTTAGAATAGCTAAAATAACATGTTTAACCTTCCTCTTCTATGGCATTGGAGTTGCATTATCACAACTGCCATAACTGTTTTATGACAATATTAGTGCACTTTATATGTCAGTTAACTTGATGTTTCATGTGTGGTCAAAGCACATTGAACTCGACTATCATTTCGTAAGGTAAAAAGTTACATTAGGTAATCTTGTTGCAAGATATATTGCATCCTTAAATCAACCTGTTGACATTTTTACAAAACCATTAGCTAAGGACACCTTTCAATCATTTAAAAGCAAATTAAGTGTCCATGCTCATGCCAGGTTAAGGGTGCATGCCAAGAATAAAAATCTTGCATATCATGCCATTAACATCTCTAGTCAAGAAACATATCAAGCTTCATCCTAAGAGAATAAAGAGGAATATCAATATACATAAATCCTAGGTCAACTATACACTCCATCCTCCAACAATTAAGTACAAGTTTTGCTCTACATCTTTCTATCCTTTTTTGCTCATTGACTTATGCAATTCCTTTCTTGTAAAGCCTATTCTTAGCGTATATTATCCATACTGATCCATATAATCAAAACATCTTTGTGTGATGAGAATTCACACTTATGTCTCAATCTAGCTCTTAGTTTTCTTGTTACAATAATAACCCTAAACTATTGTTAAATGTGAGTTTTTTCTTTTTTCTTTTTTTCTTTTACGATTTTTTTTTCTTTTATTAGAAATGGATGGAAAACATATGATCAACACACAAAAAATTTGGACATATTCTAATGTATTATATACAATTTCATGCTAAAGTGTGCACACTTTTCACATGAGTTTTTTTCATCAATTTCATAGAAAATTTTAATGGAAAAACCATTTTCGACATATAACAATTGGCTAGGGATGATATCCACTTCCATTTTCTTTTTTATATATAAAAAAGAGAGCATTTAGGTACTAAATTTAAACTTGATCTTAAAATTACTTTAAACATTACTATGCCAAGTTGTGTAACTATTTTCCACCCATTTCCTTATCTCATCATGGAAAAGGCTTGTCCAGATATTCACGCTAAATGGACAAGTACTTCACTTCACCCCCACACAAAAAAGAGAAAGAAAAAAAGAAAATTAAATGAATAGACAGCAGACAAAGGAAAATGGACAAACAACTTTCCTTGGTACTAAACAGTTGTCCTTGGTACCAATGCTCTACAAATAAAAGATTCTAACAGTCATGGAGATGGTTAACCTTAAGGTTTTCCTCCATAGTCATTAGTATGTGTGATTGTTTGGGCCTTTTGTTTGATTTGGTTAACCCCTTTGTTGCTTTGATAATTGATTTGGTTAATCACATCAAGATATTGACATACCACTTTCAATATCTATGTGAAGTTCTTTTGATAATTGATTTGTGACAACCCTTAAATTCTACCAGGCATATCTGTGATATCACATCAATTCACTAGAGTGAAAGGATTGGATTACATGAGAAGTGATAACCAACAGAGAAAAATCAAGAGAAAATTACTAGCAGATCCTGAGGGAAAAGTATTGGTAAATTTATATTGTCCAGACGTTCCCAAAATGGGTACTATCGAGTCGAGTGAATTCAATAATAGATGCCTGTTGGCATCCCAACCTTTCTCTTCCTCCCGTGAATTACTTCTAAATAAATTAAGAAATCATATGTAAGAACCATAGCATTTTGTGATAACTATCAAATTTCTATCTTGTTTTGCCACTTCATCCCATCACAATATTCTTCAAAATTTTCTTTCAATTATTTCCTCATCCTCAATCAATCATTCCCAAGATTTTTATGTATCACAATTTTAGAACAACATCCTGCTAAGAAATTAGTTCATTTTGTAGAAAGAGATTTTGCTAACACAAAAGCCTTTAATGCGGCCCACCATACTTTTTTGGCTTTCATACTTTTTTGGCTTTCTCTTTAGCCCTATGTCTCTTATCCCTAGGAGGTCTTCCTTCCCTAACAAGTTTTTTTTTTTTGGAAAACTCCATTTATTTTGGTGTGGATGGCAGGCAAGCCTATAACTATGTGGTATGGTTTAGCAACTACCCCAATCGAATTATTGGTCCCACTTGTCATCAATGGGACTAGGATACTTCCGAGATCTTATATTTTCTCGTCTAAATAAAAGAAAAATATTATTGTGACAAATGAGTTAACGGGGAAAATAAGAATCCCCGGACTTTTATCAATCTTATTTAAATATCACACAACCTTACATATAACAAAATAGAAACTCTGAATGATAAAATATAGAAAAATGAATTACTTAAATATAAAAACAAAATCTCACTCAAACTGAAAATATTTTATTAACTTTTTTTGAAATAAAAAATTAAATCCTAATTTTAAAGAAGTTACCAAAATCAGACGTACTTTCCAACATAATCTTGCTCGGGCATTCTTAACGTTGAATTTGGCGTACCACAATGAATAAGATGATAATCGAAACACAGATGAAGATGATATAAATAGAAAAGGTCATCCCTGAGTGATGTGGATCCATGGTGTACATGCCGCTCACGAATGCTACTATCATTGCTCCTATACCCAACTGGGTGAACCAATAGGCCAAGCTTAGTGATGATGCGAGCTGCGCCTTTTTGTGATTCAGTGCACCATAGAAATGAGACAATATAGCAGTCACAGACGACAACAGGGCTAAGAAATCAAACCCAACAAATGCTTGAAAAGCTATCTTTTTTCTGAAAATGGCCGTGCCGTCACTATTATTATACCCGCCGGGCAATCTAAAACCTGCTTCGAAGGATACAGTGGCTACGAGTGTGGCCACTAGCAAATGACTATTACTTGCTTTCTTTAAGAAAGATATGTCTAAACCTTTATTACGTTTTCTTTCGTTGTTATCCTCGTCTTTGTTGTCCTTGTCTTTGCTCATAGTCTTCTGCCGCAACAAAGGCCCGACTCTAGCTTCGGCCCATTTCAGGTGCCGTACAATAACAGCCTGAAATTTAATCAGTCAAATCATTTTATAGAAAATATATATATAGAGGATACAATATTAATGATTTTACTTTTACATACTCCAAATCATTTGAAGTAGCTTGGCTTCAATGCGCCTGATAATGTACTGTTGGAAGTATTTACTTAATATTTTTATTTATAGTGCCTGGTTTTCAGATTGTCCTAGTCTTTAGAAGATAATGAAGTTTGTTGCATATTCCTACTTTTATGTGTTTATCTGTTGCTTATTTGCTCTACATAAAGAGCATCTAGTTGTAAAGCAAATGTGTAGTAGAACGTGATAAAAAGGCTAGTTCAATTTTAGTCAAATCTTGTTGTCTCTTGCTTTGCCTTTTTTATTGAATACTAAACATGTACTACCATTTCATTTGACTTAGTAATATAATTGATGGTTTTACCATTCTAAGTATCAATTTAGTATAGTACTAATTATATTATAATTCGACATATATACTTAGCATACTTGTATGTGCACCAATTACTAGCTATTTGGAAAATTAATTGAGAGTTAGATAGGCTTACCTTGTGTCCATATAAATCCTCAGCCGATGAAATTACGTCCATAGCAGTCAAGTTTTGGTTGTTAAGTATCATCTTATCTACTTTCTTGTTCTTTATGTAAGCTGGACGATATCTCAGTTGGGAATGGGCAAGCAGATGGAGAGGTGTTTGTCCTTTAACATTCTTCTCATTTATAAGTGCTCGCACATTCATCCAAGGAATCTTTAACAAGATTTTGAAAAATCCTCTTTGCATCATGAATAAGTGGAGCATTATTTCCATTAATATCAACTTGCTCACAACAATCTGGATAGCGTGACACCAGCAGTTTTGCTGTGCGCTTGTTTCCACGGGTGGCCGCAATATGAAGAGCTGTCTTGTTGTCATCGTTTTTGACCCTTAGGTAGACTACAAACCTATCAGATTCATCGAGTAATTGCCTCACTATTGAACCATAACCCAAGTATGCAGCACAGTGAAGTGGAGACCACCCATTTTCATCTACTTCTTTAGTTAGATCTGGCTTCCATTTTAGGATTTCTTTGACCATTTCTGATCAACACATCCACAAAATGAAAAGGAAAAAAAAAATTAGAAGAGTTTTAGAAATTAAGAAACAAGTGTCCTTTGGTAAATCTTGTTCTTAATTTTCTCTCTGTTTTCAACGGTCATATTTAGTCATGCATGTCAACTTAAAAAGAACTAGATCAACTACTTAGAATACAACATTTAAATTATTCAAACAATTCATCCAAGCAACTGAAACAATCAACCATCAAGCATATATACTCAAACAAATATATCAAAATGGTTTTTGTGAAAGATCAAAAGTTTAATTTGAAGAAACGGTGGATTCGATCTGGAGAGAAGGGCTTCGAAAGAAAATGGTAAGGATGTCATTTATGTAAGGACCTCCCCTAGGCGACCACGTGGCATATTGCCTCGGCCCCATGAGGCAACCTTCTATTAGACACGTGGCATCCCTCCACTTCTGTCCAAACAAGTGCCACTGGGTAGGAACACCCAATCCGGCCCCCAAGAGTCAATGATCGGCTACCTTGTCCTCCTCTAAGAATGCATGACGCTTTCCAAGCAGGATCCCTGACCGGATCCCACAAGCAATCATTCTTCCCCCATCAAAAGTACGCTCGATGGGACGACTCCTTGTCCTTTCAGGCAACCTGCTACACTCTGCATTGCGCCACCTATAGAGTGAGGTGACAAGCGAGTCACAAGGTCGCCCCACCAGCAATCACTGTCAACCACCTAAAGGATGATGATTGCTCGACCACCCTCTGTGCAACCATCATGACTATGAAAATCAAAAGGCCATCTCAGCATAGAGGTGACAAGGCTCCAGACATTATAAAAGCTTTCCCATAGCTCGAAGGCAAGGGAGAGGGAGAAATAAGGGGGTAAGACAATCCATTTCTTGACCTCCTAAGAGTGGGCATTCTCTCTAACTGTCAATCTAACTAGAGCTTCGGAGGGTATGTCCGGACAACTTGTCCGGACATCTTTTGTAGGAGAAGAGGAGGAAGCATTACTCCCAGTTGATTGGGCAACAATATCAGGGAGAAACGTTACTTCCAGTGGTTCCCGCCATCAACAATTTATTATTATTCTTTTGACTTGGTTAACCCCATTGTTTAGCTAGGTTAAAAATTGTTATTCAACGCTATATGTTATACTTGTAATGTTAAGAAGTCAATCACAAAGGAATATTGTAGATTGATGAAAAGAATATGCGTACTTGGGTCATGGCAAACCACAGCTGCATGCAAAGCAGTTCTCCTCATGGGGCCAGTGTGAGCCGGTGGAATGAGAGTAGTATTCTCTATGATTATTTTCACCAAGTCTCTAAATCCTCTCTCAGCAGCCATGTATAGAGGAGTCCCACCAGAAAGGTTAGCACCATATGTAAACTCGGAATCTTCCTCGATCAACAACTTCACCACCTCAGGATGATGATACCGGACTGCCTCATGCAACGCTGTGTCATTCTCATTGTTGGTCATCCTCAGGATGGCCTTATCTGCTCCAATCCCACGCTCAGAATCCCTTTCGGAAACTGTTTCTGCAGCACGGATAAGAGCCTTCACGACCTCTAGATGCCCTTCTCTCGCTGCAAGGTGGAGGGGGGAGTCCCCTTTCAGATTGGGCCACTGCAGTAGGGACGAATCCGCAGAGTAGTGCTGAATGATCCATGCAACGCACTTCAGTTGACCCAACTGCGCTTCAATGTGGAGGACGGTGTTCTTATTGGGTGTTAATTGGACTCGAAGGTCAGCGCTAGGCATTCCCTCGAGGATATTGGTGTCGCCTTCTGCAGCAGCCCTGTAAATTTCAGGAGCCATGCATGTGAAATCCTCCTGGTTCCCACTAGAAACTGAGTTAAGGTTCTGTAATTCTAAAGCATGGCTGGAAGTGGAAGTGGAAGTGGATGGATCCATTGGTGTGCTTAAGCTCTACAGCCGTCTCCACCTCTCTCAAATCTTTCACAACACCATAATCCACCGCCTCTGCGTCTTATATCAACAGCAAAGGGAACAGGTGCGAATGCCTCCACAAAGCTGTGGTCCCAAGTCACTTTCCTCTTTTTTTTTTTCTTTTTTTTAATCGTTTTATATTTGTTTCGTTTTTTCAAATGCAATGATTCATTTGTATGCCTAGTGGACCAAGAGTCTCCATGTCGTGCATGACACGATACAGTACTAGTACTTCAAGATAATTCTACCAAGGGAGATAACTAATAGGACAAAATTTAGCCAAAATTATTCTCTCTCTTGTTGAACTCTTAAACATCCTTCTATTAATTTATACATATTCATATTAAATAAAATAAAAATCTATTTTTGAAAATTTATCAAATTCAACTTTACATTTTAATTTACCCCTTAAACTTGATTAATTTATAACTCAAATTAGTAACATTTTTTGTCTTCTAAAATTTTCAAATTTAAGTGTCTTTCTAATTTATTATAATACTTTACAAATTTTAATTGTATTTCTTTTTTCACAATACAAATGATATTTTTTTGTTAACGTAATTACTTCAATCATAAAATATTAGATTCTTTAAAAAATGTGATTGTTGATTTGTTATTAAGAAAGATTTCTATTACTTCTTATGACAAATTAAGTTTTTTTGATCAATTTTTTTAATCAAATTACATGATAGACACATGGTGTTGTTAAACTCCATTTTACCAATTAAAAATGTGACAACTGATTACTTCTATAAGGTCCAAATAAATAAGACATAGTAGCTCTTTTGATCATATAAGCCTTTACAGATCTATCTCTATATCTAATAAGCTAAAAATTACTAGAGGGGTAAGTAATATAAATTACAATCAAGTATGTCTTTGATGCAATGAATTCTATAATGAATGGTCTTCATGTTGATTTAACTTATCTTTTCTTTTCTATCATTCCATCATGCACCTAACATCCAAATATATATAATGTTCTCGTGCATGAGCAAATGTGGTCAATTGTTTGCCTTATCTCAATCCCAAAAGCAACTTATTTTAAGGTTTATGATACCTATAGGTACTTTGACTAATAGGCGCATAAATTAATTTTAAATGACCCCATAATCCTAAAAGCAACTTATTTTAAGGTTCTCCCCATCGTCCTAAAAGCAACTTATTTTAAGGTTTATGACACCTTTAGGTACTTTGACGAATAGGCGCATAAATTAATTTTAAATGACCCACGATCCTAAAAGCAACTTATTTGCGCGTAAATTTATTTTAAATGACCCACCATCCTAAAAGCAACTTATTTTAAGGTTTATGATACTTTAAAGTACTTGGACGAATACGCGCGTAAATTAATTTTAAATGACCCAATATCCTAAAAACAACTTATTTTAAGTTTTATGATACTTTTACATACTTTAACGAATAGGTGCATAAATTAATTTTAAAATGACCCAGAGGTCAATCATATCACAACTGTCTTTTCTGTACATTTAAACAATTGCTCTGGTCTAAATAATTATGATGTTTAAATTTGTCTATCCTAGAGGCAAATAAAAAATTAAGTAAAAATTTTAAATCATTCCCACCACCACCAACTCCTCAATAAACAAGTTTTACAAGTTAAAAAATGAAAGCAACCTTGAGATATTTCTTTCTTTTTTTCTCTCTTATAATCTCATTATTTAGTACCAATGAAAATAAATATATCAATTTAATAGTATATATATATATATAAATTTTTTATAAATAGTTCTAATTCTTAAAATAATAATTGATAATAAGTTTTAAGTTGACGGTTAAATGTTAAATAATTATGTATTAAGTATTAATTCTTATTAAATACCACTTAAGTCTTAAATCATTGTCTTATTGCATTCAAAATTAATTATAAAATATGTATGTAAATAAATTAAGTAATATTTCATTAAATACTTAATTTGATGAATAGGTGCACAAATTTTAAATGACACAAAGGTCAATCATTTTACAAATTTTTAGAATATATGGAAATCATATTTTATAATTAAAATCATTCCCACCACCACCAACCTCTCAATAAACAAGTCACAAGTTGGAATGACGAAAGCAACCTTGTGAGTCCCACCATTGAAATGTGAAGAGTTTGGGAGGTGTCATGGATAATATGACAAATTTTGGCTAAAGCTTTCTATGCCTTCCACTTCTTGAAGAGTTTGGCTTAAATGAGATTTATTGAGATGAACTTAATTCAAAGTTTTTCAAATGAGTGGAACAGTATATGTGGATTAATTGTTATTTCAAAATTTATAGAGGTTGATATGAATTTAATCCAAATATAATTATATTCAATCCAAACCAATAAAAAATGTGTTGAGTTTGAATCATATTAACTAATTATATCAAACTTTGTCATTCTTTTTCGAAACACGACTAATTATTTGTTTTTCTTTTATTAGATTCATTTATTATATTGCTGCTAGATGAAGAAATTGATTATTATTTTAGTAATGACTCATTGACATCTTTTTTTATTATCTTATTAATTTAGTTAGAAATTGATTATTATTTTAATTTAATTGTTAGTTAGGTGTACAAATTTGACCATTTACTTTTGTGTTTGTTCCTTTTATCTTTCAATTGGTCCGACTTGATCACAAGTTGTCAATGTGGTAGGATTTTTGAGATACTAAATAATTATATTCTATTCAATCTTAATATTAAAATTTAAAAATTAGTTTTAATATTACAGAATTAGTAAATAAAATTAATTAAGTAGTTGAGCACTAGCGACAATCAAGGAGAACATGATGAGAAGGAACCTAAATGAATGGTCTTTCTATCAAATTAATATATTTGTATGTTTTTTTTTTTTCTTGTTGGGTTGTTAAATCCTCATCTTCAAAGCCATCTCCCTTATTTATACCACGCAAAATAACTCCACTTTTTGGCTGTCTCACATTCTTGACTAATAATCATTATAATTATTCATTTAATAAATTCTCATTTAGTGAATACTTCAAATATTCTTACTCAGTAAATAGACAACATACAGCTTATATTCTATCTATTTTAAAAAATAAAAAATAAATCCTAATTTTGAGGAACTTTCCAAAAATCAAATTTACTTTCCAAAAAGATTCTGCTTGGGCAATATTCTTTTCATTTTGGCTTCCGTTAGTGCATAAGATGAAAGATATACAACAGGTGCTGATGATCAAAATAAAAGTTGCAATGCCCGAGTGATGGGGCAGTACAGTGTACGAGCCGGTCAAGAATGCTACCACCATTGCTCCCACAGCCAACTTTGTGAGCCAGTACGTCCACCTTAATTAGCAATGCTATGACTTGCAACTGTTTGTGAGAGCACCAGGGCCATGGAATCTGACACAACAAACGATTGAAAAGCTGGCTTTTCGCTTAAAATGGCCGTGCCGTCACTATCATTAATATACCCGCCGGGCAGTGTAAAACCTGCAGCGAAGGATAGGTGGCTACGAGTGCAGCCACTAGCACATGGCTATCACTTGCTTTCTTTAAGAAAGAGGTGTCTAAACCTTTATTACGTTTGCTTTGGCTCTTATCCTCGTCTTTGCTCATAGCCTTCTGCCACAACAAAGGCCCGATTCTAGCTTTGGCAAGTTTCAGTCTTCGTATGATAAGATCCTGAAATTTAATCAAAGAAAACAGAGTATACAGTAGCTTGGCTTCAATTAATAGAGTAAATCATATGATGTATGCCACCATTTTTTGCTTGGCTTAATTAATTACCTAATCAATTTACCATTCTAAATATCAATATAGTATAGTATTAGTCCACCAATTCCTTGCTATTTGGGAAATTAATAAAGTTAGACAGACAGGCTTACCTTTTGTCCAAATAAATCCTCAGCCAGTAAAATTACGTCCACAGCAGTCAAGTTTTGGCTGTTAAGTGCCATCTTATCTACTTTCTTGTCTGTTATGAAAGTCCAATCAGATCTCGCCTGGGAATGGGCAAGCAGATGGAGAGGTGTTTGTCCTTCAACATTCTTCTCACTCATAAGTGCTCCCACATTCATCCAGGGAATTTTCAACAAGCTTTTGATGAAAAATCTTCTTTGCACCATAAATAAGTGAAGAGCATTATTTCCATTAACATCAACTTGCTCACAACAATCTGGATAGTGTGACACCAACAGTTTCATGACCCATTTGTTCCCATGGGTGGCTGCAATATGAAGAGCTGTCTTATTGTCATCGTTTTTGACCCTTAGGTAGACTACAGACCTATCAGACTTATGAAGCAATTGCCTCGCTATTGGAACATGACCCAAGTATGCAGTGCAGTGAAGCGGAGACCACCCATTTTCATCTACTTCTTTTGTTAGATCTGACTTCCATTTCAGAATTTCTTTTACCATTACTGATCAACACATACATAAAATGAAAAGAAAGAAAAAAAATTAGAAGAGTATAAGAAATTAAGAAACAAGTTTCCTTTAGTCTACTCCATTTTCCCATATTTAATCATGCATGTCAGGTTAAAAAGTAACTCAACTATTTGGAATATAACATTTAAACAGCTGAGACAATCAACCACCAAGCATATATATACTCAAACAAATATATCAAAATATTTTTTGAGAAAGATTAGAAGTTATGAAGAAATTGTAACCCCATAGTTTAGCTAGGTTAAAACTTGTTATTCAACACTATATATGTTATACCTGTAATATTAATGAATAAACCACATAGGAAATATGGTAGATTCAGGAAAAGAATATGCCTACTTGGGTCACGGCAAATCACAGCTGCGTGCAAAGCTGTTCTACCCATGGGGCCAGTGTGAGCCAGTCGATTGCGATTAGTGTTCTCTATGATTATTTTCACCAAGTCTGTAAACCCTCTCTCAGCAGCCATGTATAGAGGAGTCCCACCAGAAAAGTTAGCACCATATGTAAACTCGGGATCTTCCTCGATCAACCACTTCACGACCTCCGGATGATGATACCGGACTGCCTCATGCAAGGCTGTGTCATGCTCATTGTTGGTCATCCTCAGCATTGCCTTATCCACTCCAATCCCACTCTCAATATCTCTTTCGGAAACTGTTTTCGCAGCACGAATAATAGCCTTCACGACCTCTAGATGCCCTTCTCTCGCCGCAAGGTGGAGGGGGGAGTCCCCTTTCAGATTGGGCCACTGCAGTGGGGATGAATCCCCACTGTAATGTCGAATCATCCATGCAACGCACTTCGGTTGACCGAATTGGGCTGCAATATGGAGGATAGTGTTCTTTTTGGGTGTTAAATATTGGACATCTCTGGGCATTTTGTTGAGGATAATATGGATCGCGCCTTGTGCTGCAGCCCTGTAAATTTCAGGAGGCATGTATGTGACATCCTGCTGGTTCCCACTAAAAACTGAGTTAAGGTTCTGTAATTCTAAAGCATGGGCGGAAGTGGAAGTGGATGGATCCATTGGTGTGCTTAAGCTGATCTACAGCCGTTGTCTTCACCGCCTCTGAGGCCTGGGCTTTGTATATATTGCAACAGCTAAGGGAACAGGTGCAAACACCTTTAGCAGGTTGCTATTGGCTTGTACCAAAGGCAGGGGTGGCCATACAAGTTCTTTACTTCTTTAATTTCCCTCCTCAATTTTTGTCTGGATGGATGCTAAAGTTAACAAAATCATAATTTAGGTGACGTTCTTTTTTGTCTTAAGATCGATATTTATAAAATTAATTACTACATTTGTTTTTATTTTATTTAAGTAAGATAAAAATATTTTAAAAAATAATAATTTTGAAGAGAAGACAGTTTAGCCAAATCACCAAATCTTATTTTAGGAGATGCTTGGCAATTCTATTATCTATGCAGATGACTTAAAAATTTATTATATAAAGTATTTTGTTGGTAAAAATGTTCTAAAATTAAGTTGGTTCCACCTGAAAAAATAAATAAATAAATAAAAAGGGAGAAAAAGAAAAAAGAAAATGAAAATAAAAATTAGGAAAAAAGAAAAAGAAAAAGAAAAAAAAAAGAGAAAGAAAAAGAAAAAGAATGTCTTGACACTGCTTTCTGCAGACCAAATAAAGTCCTCCATTTGGTCTCCATCAACAAAAATATTTTTGAAAAAAAAATACTCTTGTTTTCAAATATGATAATTATGAAACTATTTCTAAATTTATAATTATTTTTAAAAATATTAATTTTTAAGTTATCTTTTGTATAAAATAACTTGGAATTATTTAAAAAAAATTAATTTCAAAATTCAATTGAAGTTGCTCTAAACAATTTCTTATTAGATTTATCTTCATTGTTGTAGATTTGAAAATGTTTTTTAATTTTTCCCATTTTAAAGAAAATTTTAGATACATTTTTGCTGAGAAATAGAAGAAAAAAATTGAAAGAAAATAGAACCTATTTAAGATATATTGGATTTTTTAAAGACAAATTTCTAAATTTATAGTAAATTTATTTTTCATCTAAATTGTACAAAATGGAAGTAAGTGATTATCCAAAATTTTCAAAAAATGAATATGAGTTTATTTTGTATTAAGAAATCGAGTTTGATTATGGTAACAAAGTTAAAGGTCAAGAAGAGAAAAGAAAAATGAAAAGCAGGTGGTAAAAAGTTGGCTTATGTGATTAAGAAAAAATTGGTGATAATTTAAGAGCATACCGTTTTAATCTTAAAAGCAAATTATTTTTAGATTTAATTGAAAAAAGTACTTAAATTAATTATACCAAAAAATAATTCAGTCAAATTAAATATAATTAAAACTAATTAAAAATTCACACAATTTTAAATAATTTAATATTTAGATAGAAGAAGAAAAATAAATGAAATGAGATATTTGAAGTAATATATAAAATAATTTATTAATTTTAAATCAATTTTTTATTTTTTTCACTTTTCCTTTCTTTTTATTTTTTTTTTCTTTGAAATTTTTCAACAACCATATATATATATATATGAAGTGCTTAGAGGCTTAAACAATATGCACTGCTTTAACACTGAATTTATTTCAAAGACAAGGAGGGAAGGCTTAGACTCTCATCAAGAACTACTTTTGAAAATAGTTTTAAAAAATGGTTTTTGAGGACAATTTTTAAAAGTTATTGTCTTATATTTTGTAAAATAAAAATTTGTTTAGGAATTAAAATGCTTTTAACTTGGTTTCTATATTTTTAAATATGTTTTAAAAATGACTTTTATATATAGTGATTTATTTTTAATCATTTTCTATATTTGTATAATTAATTTTTTAAAACAGTTTAAAAAAATAAATAAAAATAATTAATAGATGTTATCTTAAAATACTTTGTTTTATATTTTTATAAACAAAAAAAATAATTATTTTATTACTTTCTAGTTGTCAAACATGTTTTCTTGTTTTTCCTTTTTAAAAAATAGAAAATTATTTTCGAAAACAATTAACATATAGAGCCATAAGATCTCCTTGGGTACTTCTTTAAAATGACTTTTATTAAATAGTTTTTGAAAAAGATTTCATAAACAATTGTTTTGGAACTTGTTTTCTATGTTTTTAAAATATTTCTTAAAATAACTTTTATATGTAATATTTTATTTTTAATTTTCTTCATATTTGTATAACTTTTTTTAAAATAGCTCCAAAACATGGAAATAACTAAAAATAATTAGTTCATGTTCCAAAAAAAAAAAACCTATTTTTTAAAAACAAGTTTTAATCAATTTTTGTTTCACCAATTTTTTTTTTTACGGAATTTTCATATGACATTTCTTATATTTTTGTAGAATACAATTACCTATATTCTATTAGTTTCCTATATTTTTATCCTTGATTGGTGGTGCTCTTTCGATCATCTAGGCCTCTGTTCCAATCACTATATTTAACAAGATTAACGTTATTAGATACTGAACAATATGAATCATAATCAAGCGTACTTTTAATGCTATAAAGAATACTTTTGATGCTCTTTGTGGTGAAAGTATATATATATATACACCAAAAAATCTTAGACCGTTAAATATGTTTTGTGAGTGTGGGTTATTGAAAAATGGTATTAATAAATGAGACTAAGATATAAGGGTACAAACATATGGAACTAGGGTACAAATAATTAAACTTAAAAATATGTACATGACGCTATATGGTTTGTGATGCAAACGAATGAGATTAAGGTACAAAGATACAAACATATGAGAGTAGGGTACAAATATTGAAATTTAAAAATATGTACGTGGCATCATATGATTCATGATGCCTTTTCTATAGATATAAAAAGAAGTATGTTTCTATATTATAGTTAGATTGAAAAAGGACACATTACACTTATGATGTAATGACCATTCCCCATTGTTTAGATATTGTTCGCTCTAAGTTTAAAGGATCCTCATGACTTTAAAATGTTTCTACAAAATTAAAAGGAATCTATACTTATTAGTGTCAAAGACTTTTTCCTCTATCTGAAGTGAGATATTATAATTATCCTCCATACAGACACAACGTGCCAAATAAATATACACCTCTCAAGAGGTCAAATAGACCCCCACATTGGGATCAAAGATTAATTTTAATACTATTTGTAATGATCCACTTCCAATCATGAAGATATTATCCACTTTTGGCCTAAGAAGACTTTCATAACTTTAAAACACATCTATAAATTTAGGAGGAGTCTATATTTATGTAATGTTAGAAACTTTTCCCTCCATCTAATATGATATATCACATATGGATGTAACTAATCCTAAAGTTGTCTGGACCAACAAGTTCATATCCACATGCAAGCATGAAAAATTTACAAGTTCAGATACAGATTTAATCTGGCCCTTGATATGTAAACCTCATGGACACATGTTCTCAAGATCTAAACCTACCAATCTGTCGGACAAACGAACAAGTAATGGCTTCTATTTCTAGTACCAGATTCCAGGAGTTCCAATGTTCCATCTTTTAACAAATGGAGCAGATAACTGATTCTTGTTGTTCAATGATCTCAGTCTCAATAATCAAAAAGTGGTGATCAGAGCAGCATATTAGAGAAGGAAATGAAAAAGAAAAAGAGAGAAAAAGAAAAAAAATCTCCTTACTTTTGTGGTGTATTTATGAAGTTAATTAAGACTATATTTGATTCATAGAGAGTTAATTTGAAGGAAAATGTGAGTGAAAAAAAAAAAAAAAGGAAAAATGGAAGGAAATAAAAAATAAAGAAAAATAAAAAATAAATTTAAAATCAAGAAATTATTTTCATATATTTCTTTAATTTTTTTCATGGATTTAACTCTTCTATATATAAATTAAATCATTTAAAAAAATAAATTTCTTAATAATTTTAATTATATTTAACTTTTTTAACATTTTTCATAATAAAATCAAATATGACATTTTTTTTTAACATTTTTTTTCCCTACGACTTTCCAGGAACCAAACATAGCCTAAATATATCTCTATAATCAAATAAAAAGTCAATAATCAAACAAAATAAATAAATCTTAAACCCTAAACCACAATATTACCACATGAATTCCTAGTAGATGTAATACTCTGTTTGGCTTTTGAGGAAATGCCCGTGCCCAACATCGAAAAGTATAGAAAATAACCCATTCATTAAACCTAATACAACTATTCAGCTCCTTGCAAGTAGCATTCACATAATCACAATTATAGCTATGGAACTGTTAATTAATCCAATGAACTGAATTATTATAGCTAGTGAACTATTAATTAATCCAATCAATTACTGGAAAAATCATGAGATTGCAATTGAACTATTATAAACTATCTTGAAGATTCTAAGTATTTGATAGGTCAATTGTGAGGGGGAGTTTTTTGTCATGTGATCGCTTATGTGAATGTGAAATAATTTAAAGCTATTAAACTTTAAATTTATCTTTGTTAACTTCTACACCATGTTTGGTTTCTGAAAAAATGATTTGGGAAAAAAAAAAGGAAAAGGAAAAGGAAAAGGAAAAGGACAAAAAAGAAAAGAAAAGAAAAGAAAGAAAAATTTTAAAAGATTTTCTTCTTATTTTTTAAATAAAATGTTCTACACTATGGTTTTGAAAGTACCTAGAAAATCATTTGAGAAAAAAAAAAGGAAAATGAAAAGGAAAAGGAAAAAAAAAAAAAAGAAAAAAGAAAAGAAAGAAAAAATTTAAAAGATTTTCTTCTTATTTTTTAAATAAAATGTTTGGAAAATTTGGTTAAATAATATTTCTCATAATTTGATTTTCTTTTCTTCAACTTTTATATACAATAAATAAAATAGGATTTTTTTTTTTTTTTTGTTACTTTTTGCTTTCATTCTATTTTCCTTTTTCCTTTTTCAAGCCAAACATTCCTATTCAATTTATTTTCCGCTACTTTTTTTTTTGTTGCATTGGAAAAATATGAAGCCACTTTAACTTGATGTACTATAACATAAGATGGAAAACTGATTTGATGAAATTTGAATCAAGGGAAATTACTAAAAATTGTCTTAAATTCTTTTTTAGTATATATTGCTTTAATAAAGATTATTATTTAATAAAATATTTTATATATTCATATTTATTTATAAAAATATGTTTTATTATAGAAATATGTTTCCTTATAGATGAGTAAATGTGGTAGAAATATTTCATAAATATTTTAGGTCTTGCCTAATGAGATTATAAGAAAAGGTGGGAGATATGGGATGGAACAAAGCTCATAATTTAAGGCAAATCGGAAAATAAGAAATATTTTAGTGCTCAAGATTTGGATGTGTTTTCTCATTCAATTGAGTTCTGTACAGTGCAGTGAAGAATCTACTAACTTACCTTGGATGTGGATGTGGATGTGGATGTGGTTAAACATACCCGTTAATCTTGTTGGACATATTATATTTGATTAATATTTTGGACCAGGAGATCATGGACAAAAATGAATTTGGAGGCTTTTCCATCATGGACCCTTAAGGAGTCAAGAAAAGAGGAAACAAAAAACAAAAAGAAGAAGCCAACAAGCACCAATTCTCTCTGTACAAAATATGTATCTTTCAAAATGGAGACCAATGTTTTATACAAACTATCTTTAATCATCTAAACTAGTATTCTATACAAAATATCTTCGGATCATGGTGATATTTGGACATATTTGGAGAATTTTCCTTGAATTTCTATTTTCATTAATCAGCTCAGAGTTCATATTACTTTTGGAAGATGGCTTTAGATCAATAAGCCTATTGCAAATAGTATTTGAAATCATTGTGTAAAATTATGGGTAAAAGTACCATAAAAGTTAATGTCTAAAGTTATATAGTAGTGGTTAATTTGGAGTATTTTTTAACAATAGTTTCATTCGAAATCACTTTTGTTGTAGTGGCATAGAACCCTAATATCTTTTATGTCTCCACATCCATTTGGAATGTCAATGGAACTGAGATTTTTAGGGTATTCACCTCACCTTGTCAATAATAGAATGAGTTTGGGATGAAATTAAGTAGATGAGGAATGACTTTGAGATTTTTTTAATTTTTTTTAAACCCTATGATTACAACAATTGCCTTGTCTTAACTCGTGTATAATTTTATAAAATTTTTTATTTATTTTTTTATTTTCTCTTTTTCAAATATAAAAAATAAAAAGAATTCTACTTCTCAAATAAAAATAAGTTATAAAAATTTATATTATTTATTCATTCATCAAAAATATTTTTTTTAATATAATTAAGATTTTTAAAATAAAAAATAAAAGTATTAAAAATAAAGGGGTTGGATATGGGAAAAATTTCATACCCATTTCGTCTTACCCCATTTTAATATTTTATTAAGACGAGGATGAGAATAGGTTTACATAAATAGGATGAAGTCGAAATGGGGTACACCTAACCCAAACCCACTCTTACTTTGATGTCATTCCTAACCTTCATGAAACTCTTCTTGCATATGTCTATATGCAGTGAATTTGGTGATTATTGTTAAGTATTACAATTAAAAGGCCCAATTTTGAAAATAATAATAATAATAATAATAATAATAATAATAATAATATTTGATGACATTACTTTGAAGTATTTGACTCATAGGCCCAAAACCCAAAATAATCATCCCCAAGTGCCCAAAAATAGTAGCTCCCTAAGTATGCTGTGGATATACTGTATAAACTTATATCTATTGCTACATCTACCACTCAAGTATTATTTTTAATTTTTTTTTATCCATGTTACTAAATGTATCCCTCTTTTTACTAAATGTACGCCTCTCTCTCTCTCTCTCTTTTAATCTTTCTATTTTACCACTCGCTCATCTTCCCAAATGTATCTTTCTTTTTTTAATTTTTTAACTTTACAAACTCACTCATCTTTTGATCATGTGCACCAATTTTTTTTCCTTTTTAATTTTTTAATCTTTTCTAATTTACAAACTCATTTATACCAACATTATAACGATATATTTCCATTAAAAATGAATAAAAACATTAGAAGAACTTTAATAATGAATCATAGTCTTTTAAAAATTCACATAAATTTTTATCTGTTTTAAAATGAATTAGAAGTTTTCATATTTTAGAAAACTTCCTTTATATTTTTATCTTTATATATTTTAGATTAAGGTTTTTATTGGTTTCATTAAACAATTAATCTTTTTAATTTAAATAAATAAACACATTAATGTTGATCCCAAAAGATGACAACCTAGATATTAGAAGCCTTAATGATCTTATATTTGGTCTTTTTTTTTTTTTTCCAACCAGAATTACTAGGTAATTTAGGCTTTAGTATTACTACAATAGATATTAATTAACAGTCACTTACCATTTTATTATACCATTTTATTTAGTTTTACAGTTAATTAATTCTCAATGAGATTATAAAATATGAATGAATGATTTTACCATTATCAATATGTTGACATGGTGTATTTGTTAGAATGTAATTTATTATTTTGGAGAAGGGGTTTTTTTTTTTTGGCAAAAGGTGTTTGATTGCAACAAGTTACTTTCTAAGAAAAGTATTATGGTGAGCTGGTTTGTTGATTATTCTCAAAAATGTTTTTATGTTTTTTAAGGAAAAAGAAAAAGAAAATATGCTTGATAATTAGAAAAAAAATTATTTTTAAAAACAGAAAATAAGGTGTTTTTTGAAAACATATTTTAGTTATTTTTAAAAAAGGGGCAAATATGAAAAACAAATGAAAATGAAGCATCATTGATAAAATTTATTTATTTTTAAATATTTGGAAACATTGACAATAAGTTAAAAACATTTCAAATTCCCAAATAGACTTTTGTTCTAGAAAACATGATAAAACCATTTTTAAAAAATAATTTTTGAAAACGTTCCCAAATAGACCCTTAATGTCGTAAACTATAATGGAATTTTGGAGTTTGCATTTAAGTAGTAAAAAAACAAGATATATGTGATTTTTCAGGAGGATTAGCCAAGTTGAAGGAAAAAAAAAACTTCTATATTCCAAACGGAAAATATATTTGTTTTACTTAGCTTGTTACTTTTTTTTCTATTTGTTTGTTTGCAACCAATAGTATTATCCTAGCACATAATTGGAATTGGTGACCCTTTATATGATTTTTTTTTTCTTTGAGAACTATTCTTCACATAAAAAAAAATCAAGTATGTTGTATACCCCTTAATATTTGGCCAAATTTAAGAAAATTAATTTTGTACGTAATTCTCATATGGTGAACGAAATGATTATCTTGATATTAGCATTTGTATGATGTAACCCGATAGTTTCATAACAAATAGGTACAAGAAAGTGTAGGGAAGCATGATGGTATTTTAAGATCTTGTGGGTAAATAACAATCGACTCATTGGAAATGATGTAGATATATTATCATAAATTAAGATTAGTTTATTTACTTAGTTCTAAATGGAAATCTAGGGGGGACACAATATATTCTTGGGTTTAAAGCCCTTGGAGATTGCAAGAATACGAAAATTACGCTTTGTTAAGCATATAATCAAGTATCTTTATAGAACAAGGGATTATGTACTTGTATTCCAAACTATTGAGATAGTATAGAGGGGTGACATGATGGTTGACAAGATACCTTTTGTGGAGAACCTTGTGGATCCTTTCATCAAGACATTGACAAGTAGAGTTTTTGTTGATCATAGGGATAACGTGGGTTTTAGATAATCAGTATCCAGTATGCTTTAATAGCATTATGCTTTATGGGCTAGTGGGAGAATGTTAGGATAGAGTCATTAAAAGTTAACTTTTATCTATCCTTATTCCATGCATTACACCTTATAAGCATTCTCGCCTAATATTTTTTGCATTGTATATGACTTAGGTGCATTATTAGTTGCACGGAAGATCCAAGTTATGGGTGGTAAGTAGATGATTCGTTCACAACCGCTTTGTGGACTTAGGCAATCCATTTAAGGTTGTAGTGTACTGCCTCCTAATTTGAAGGATGAGTATTTTTAGCCATCAAGATGGGTTTCCCATGGCGAGTACACTGGTGTGTATGGTTACTACACATTGAACAGGACCTACGGTGAGTCATGACTTAAGCCTATCAAGTAGTCATGACTTCATCATGTTGCTTCATTGTGTTGTCTCTCAACCTTGAGAGAATACTGAGCTTGAACTAAAATTAGTAGTGACTTTGACTTATGCATGAGATCGTAAGCTAGTCATATATTTCTTATGAATTGAGTCACTATTGATGGAAGCTGTTAGCAATAGGTATTCTCACTTTCATGAGTTTGAGATAAAGTGTTCCCTTGGATGATCCTAAGAAGGTGTGTTTATGTAAACTATGACCATAGTAGTTTCTTAAATGGAACTTGACATAGGCTTTTTGAGGGCCAAGATATGTCAATTGAATACACAATAGGGAGATTTGTAACTCGAGGATAGTATAGGTAGTCTTGAAAGGCTAATAGCTTTTAGCTTGTTAGACTACGAACATATGTTCATGGGGAGATGAATGCAATGGATAATAAGCCACATACTCGAACTCTTAGTGTATTATTGTTATTTGCATAAGCTACTAGAGTGCAGTTGATTTTGTATAGTGGGATATTGAATCAGTTTTAGAATTAGATTATTAGGGAGTCAGTACTGTCTTATGGTATCTAGTAGTCCTCGCTCAAGCTTATATACCTTGTTGACATGATTTATGAGGGTTAGATTGACTCTAGATTCACTTTTGTACATAAGGGTATTTTGGCAAGTACGTAAGGTTGCATAATGGTAAGTGAGCAAGACATCTTGATTGGGCTAATTGATTAATTAGTAGGTCATGTTAGGTTAATTAATTAATTAGGGCCCATTTTGGGCTATATTAAGTGACACAAGCCTTTAGTGGACTTAAGTCACTTAAGCCCAATGGAGAACCCTATAAATATCAATTTAGGGATTAAGGTGTTTCTATAGAGTTGTCTTCTACCTTCAGAAAGAAAGAGAGTCACATCTTTTACTTTCTCTTCTTGTTCACCGAAAGTGTGCCAAAATCAAGGAAGAGCCATCAAGTGGAAGATTGTGGGTCTACGAGATTTCCGAGGATATCAATTTGATTCTACAACACTTGGAATTTAAGGTTGGAGAACATCCAAACCTAAAGGTTAGTACTTTAACCCTAAATATCAATTTTTTAAAATTGATATTACTTCCATTATTTAGATCTAAGATGCCAATAGAAGTAGAACTGAGCTTTGTGCATTCCTTGGTGTGAATTGCATTTCTTGGTGTCTAACAAAAAAAAAAAAAAAACAACCCACCATATCCCAATCTAGTTGTGAAGCCAAATATTAGTCCATTGCCTCTAGAATAGCTAAAATAACATGGTTAACCTTCCTCTTCTATGGCATTTGAGTTACATTAGCACAACTGCGATAACTGTTTTATGACAATATTAGTGCACTTTATATGTTAGTTAACTCGATGTTTCATGTGTGGTCAAAGCACATTGAACTTGACTATCATTTTGTAAGGTAAAAAGTTACATTGGGTAATCTTGTTGCACGATATATTGCATCCTTAAATCAACCTATTAACATCTTTACAAAACCATTAGACAAGGACACCTTTCAATCATTTAAAAGCAAATTAAGTGTCCATGCTCATGCCAGGGGGCATGCCAAGAATAAAAATCTTGCATATCATGCCATTGACATCTCTAGTCAAGAAACATATCAAACTTCATCCTAAGAGAATAAAGAGGAATATCAATATACATAAATCTTAGGTCAACTATACACTCCATCCTCCAACAATTATTAAGTACAAGTTTTGGTCTACATCTTTCTATCCTTTTTTGCTCATTGACTTATGCAATTCCTTTCTTGTGAAGCCTATTCTTAGCGTATATTATCCATACTGATCAATACAATCAAAACATCTTTGTGTGATGAGAATTCACACTTATGTCTCAATCTAGCTCTTAATTTTCTTGTTACAATATTAACCCTAAACTATTGTTAAATGTGATTTTTTTATTTTTATTTTTGTTAAGAATTTTTTTTTTCTTTTCTTAGAAATGGATGGAAAACATATGATCAACACACACAAAAATTAGACCTATTCTAATTTATTATATACAATTTCATGCTAAAGTGTGCACACTTTTCACATGAGTTTTTTCATCAATTTCATAGAAAATTTTAATAGAAGAACCAATTTGACATATAAGAATTGGGTAGGGATGATATTCATTTCCATTTTTTCATTTAGGGACTAAATTTAAACTTGATCTTAAAATTACTTTTAAATCACGCTAAATGGGCAAGTACTTCACTTCGCCCCCACACAAAAAAGAGAAAGACAAAGAGAAAATTAAGTGAATAGACAACGGACAAAGGAAAATGGACAAACAACTTTCCTCAGTGCCAAATAGCTGTCCTTGGTACCAATGCTCTACAAATAAAAGATTCTTACAATCATGGAGATGGTTAACCTTAAGGTTTTCCTCCATAGTAGTTAGCATGTGAGATTGTTTGGGCCTTTTGTTTGATTTGGTTAACCCCTTTGTTGCTTTGATAATTGATTTGGTTAATCACATCAAGATATTGACATACCACTTTCAATATCTATGTGAAGTTCCTTTGATAATTGATTTGCGACATCCCTTGAATTCTACCAGGCATATATGTGATATTATATCGATTCACTAGAGTGAAAAGATTGGATTACATGAGAAGTGATAGCTAACAGAGAAAAATCAAGAGAAAATTACCAAATGATCTTGAGGAAAAAGTGTTGCTAAATTTATATCGCTCGGACGTTCACAAAATGGGTACTATCGGGTCGAGTGAATTCAAGAATAGACGCTTGTTAGCATTCCAACCTTCCTTTTCCTCCTGCGAATTACTTCTAAATAAATTAAGAAATCATATGTAAGAACTATAGCATTTCGTGATAACTATCAAATTTCTATCTTGTTTTGCCACTTCATCCCATCACAATATTCTTAAAAAATTTCTTTCAATTATTTCCTCATCCTCAATCAATCATTCCCAGGATTTTTATGTATCACAATTTTAGAACATCTTGCTAAGAAATTAGTTCATTTAGTAGAAAGAGATTTCGCTAACACAAAAGCCTTTAATGCGCCCCACCATCCTTTTTTGGCTTTCTCTTTAGCCCTATGTCTCTTATCCCTGGGAGGTCTTCCTCCCCTAACAAGTTTTTTTGGGAAAACTCCATTTGTTTTGGTGTGGATGGTAGGCAAGCCTATAACTATGTGGTATGGTTTAGCAACTACCCCGATCGAATTATTTGGTCCCACTCGTCATCAATGGGATGAGGGATACTTCCAAGATCTTATATTTTCTCTTCTAAATAAAAGAAAAATATTATTGTGACAAATGAGTCAATGGGGAAAATAAGAATCCCCGGACTTTTATCAATCTTTATTTAAATATCACGCAACCTTTACATATAACAAAATAGAAACTCTGAATGGCAAAATATAGAAAAATGAATTACTTAAATATGAAAACAAAATCTCACTCAAACTGAAAATATTTTTATAACTTTTTTTGAAATAAAAAATTAAATCCTAATTTTGAAGAAGTTACGCGTACCCCAGTGAATAAGATGAAAATCGAAACGCAGATGAAGATGATATAAATAGAAAAGGTCATCCCTGAGTGAGGTGGATCCATGGTGTACACGCCGCATACGAATGCTAGTATCATTGCTCCTATACCCAACTGGGTGAACCAATAGGCGAACCTTAGTGATGATGAGAGCTGCTCCTTTTTGTGATTCAGTGCACCATAAAAGTGAAACAATATAGCAGTCACAGACGACATCAGGGCTACGAGATCAAACGAAACAAATGCTTGAAAAGCTATCTTTTTTCTTAAAATGGCCGTGCCGTCACTATTATTATACCCGCCGGGCAATGTAAAACCTGCTCCGAAGGATACAGTGGCTACGAGTGTGGCCACTAGCAAATGACTATTACTTGCTTTCTTTAAGAAAGATACGTCTAAACCTTTATTACGTTTTCTTTCGTTGTTATCCTCGTCTTTGTTGTCCTTGTCTTTGCTCATAGTCTTCTGCCGCAACAAAGGCCCGAATCTAGCTTTGGCCCATTTCAGGTGCCGTACAATAACAGCCTGAAGTTTAATCAGTCAAATCATTTTAGAGAAAATATATATATGGAGGATAGGATATTAATGATTTTACTTTTACATACTCCAAGTTATTTGAAGTAGCTTGGCTTCAATGCGCCTCATAATGTACTGTTGGAACCATTTACTTAATATTTTTATTTACAGTGCCTGGTTTTCAGATTGTCCTAGTCTTTAGAAGATAATGAAGTTTGTTGCATATTCCTACTTTTATGTGTTTATCTGTTGCTGATTTGCTCTATATAAAGAGCATCTAGTTGTAAAGCAAATATGTTGTAGAACGTAATAAAAAGGCTAGTTAAATTTCAGTCAAATCTGGTTGTCTCTTGCTTGTCTTTTTAATTGAATACTAAACATGTACCACCATTTCATTTGACTTAGTAATATAATTGATGGTTTTACCATTCTAAGTATCAATATAGTATAGTACTAATTATATTATAATTCGACATATATACTTAGCATACTTGTATGTGCACCAATTCCTAGCTATTTGGAAAATTAATCGAGAGTTAGATAGGCTTACCTTGTGTCCAAATAAATCCTCAGCCGATGAAATTACGTCTATAGCAGTCAAGTTTTGGTTGTTAAGTGCCATCTTATCTACTTTCTTGTTCCTTGTGTAATCATGACGAAATCTCAACTGGGAATCAACAAGCAGATGGAGAGGTGTTTGTCCTTCAACATTCTTCTCATTTATAAGTGCTCCCACATTCATCCAGGGAATCTTTAACAAGCTTTTGAAAGATCCTCTTTGCATCATCAATAAGTGAAGAGCATTATTTCCATTAATATCCACTTGCTCACAACAATCTGGATAGCGTGACACCAACAGTTTTGCTGTGCGCTTGTTTCCACGAGTGGCCGCAATATGAAGAGTTGTCTTGTTGTCATCGTTTTTTACCCTTAAGTAGACTATAGACTTGTCAGATTTATCAAGTAATTGCCTCATTATTGAAACAAAATCCAAGTATGCAGCGCAGTGAAGTGGAGACCACCCGTTTTCATCTGCTTCTGTTGTTAGATCTGGCTTCCATTTCAGAATTTCTTCTACCATTTCTGTTCAACACATATAAAATAAAAAGAAAAAAGAAAAAGAAGAGTTTTAGAAATTAAGAAACAAGTTTCCTTTAGTAAATCTTGTTCTTAATTTTCTCTATGTTTTCAACGGTCATATTTAATCATGCGTACATGTCGGCTTAAAAGAAACTAGATCAACTACTTGTAATGCAACATTTAAATTTTTATTCAAACAATTCATCCAAACAACTGAAACAATCAACCATCAAGCATATATACTCAAACAAATATATCAAAATAGTTTTTGTGAAAGATCAAAAGCTTCATTTGAAGAAACGGTAGATTCGATCTGGAGAGAAGGGCTTCGAAAGAGAATGGTAAGGATGTCATTTATTGTTATTCTTTTGACTTGGTTAACCCCATTGTTTAGCTAGGTTAAAAATTGTTATTCAACACTCTATATGTTATACTTGTGATGCTAATAAGTCAATCACATAGGAATATTGTAGATTGAGGAAAAGAATATGCGTACTTGGGTCATGGCAAATTACAGCTGCGTGCAAAGCTGTTCTACCCATGGGGCCAGTGTGAGCCAGTCGATCGCGATTAGGGTTCCCTATGATTATTTTCACCAAGTCTCTAAACCCTCTCTCAGCAGCCATGTACAGAGGAGTCCCACCGGAAAAGTTAGCTCCATATGTAAACTCGGGATCTTTCTCGATCAACAACTTCACCACTTCAGGATGATGATACCGGACTGCCTCATGCAAGGCTGTGTCATTCTCATTGTTAGTCATCCTCAGCATGGCCTTATCTGCTCCAATTCCACTCTCAATATCTCTTTCGGAAACTGTTTTTGCAGCACTGATAAGAGCCTCCACGACCTCTACATGCCCTTCTCTTGCTGCAAGGTGGAGGGGAGAGTCCCCTTTCAGATTGGGGCACTGCAGTGGGGACGAATCTGCAGAGTAGTGCTGAATGATCCATTCAACGCAGTTCAGTTGACCGAATTGGGCTGCAATGTGAAGGACAGTGTTGTGATTGGGTGTTAATTGGAATTGAAGGTCAGCGCTAGGCATTCTCTTGAGGATATCGGTGTCGCCTTCTGCAGCAGCCACGTAAATTTCAGGATCCATGCATGTGACATTCTCCTGGTTCCGACTAGGAACTGAGTTAAGGTTCTGTAATTCTAAAGCATGGCTGGAAGTGGAAGTGGAAGGATCCATTAGTGGCTTAAGCCCTACAGCCTCTCTGCTTGGACCAAATCTTTCACAACACCACAATCCACCGCCTCTGAGCATTATATTACAGCAGCAAAAGGAACCGGGCCAAATGCACCCACAAAAGATGTGGTCCCAAATAGTCATAACCACAAAAGATGTGGTCCCAAATAGTCATATCTAGTGGGGAAAAAAAATATCATGATATTTTTGTAGCACAAAGTTGTACACCGGCACGTGACCGAGCATCTTTTTTTTTTTTTTTTATCAGATTTTAATTTTAAATTTTTTTAGTTATATCACATGCATGATAACTTGACAAAAATAAGTAAAGGATCAGAGGCTACCCGCTGCACCAAACAGCTAATAGTGCGAGGCACCCTCTATTAAATCGTGCTCTATTTTCTATCAAGCGGTCGATGTGGGATAGCATTTTTAGGCTTTTAAAAAAAGTGTCAAGTAGATCACGGGAATAGAGTTCGACCCATGGATCTGCAATAAACAAGTTGTACCATTGAGCCACCTGAATTGTTATTTGAGATAACAGTTTTTAATTTTTTATACATCTATAATATACATATCTTTTAAATATAATATATATATTTGATATATTATAGCTAGCAAAATTTAATGAAAATAAAATTATTATAAATAAGTTATTTTTATTATCTTATTATATATTTTATATATTAATTAAATACAAGGCAAATATAAATTTATAAATAAAATATTAATATTTTAAAATAAAAAAATACTTAACTAAATATCATTATTTCTTTATATAAAAAATGCTACCAATTTATTTTATATATAAACAAAACAATTTCAATATATGTATTATTACTTATTTTAAATTTTTTTAATATTTTATGAGTTTTCAATTTTTATTTAACCAATATTTTGTATTAAAATATTTATTAACATTTTCTTATATATCCCAATATATTCACAAAATTAAATTATCGATATATCCGTATAAATCAATATTTTTATTTTTTTTATGTTAAAATGCACTATTTAAAAAAATAATATATTTAAGAATTTTAACTATTTCACTTTTCCAAAAAAATAATCCTCAAAACTTACGCTTCAATTGTGAAAATTATCAATCTCAACAATAACTTCTAACCTCTCCTCTCTTTTCACTTCCAACCACTACAAAATTTTGTTTTTATTTTTTATTTTTATTATTATTTTTTTTTTACATGACAAGTAAAAACACATCATGATTTTTTTTTTGTCAAATTAACATGTGGAACCCAAATTATACCGTATAATTTTTCCTTTTTCTTTTTATTTTTCCTCCATAATGTCTTCACCTTTTTGTTTTTTTATTTTAATGTGTTGGCTTCATGAAACCTACTTTTATTTTTGTAACTTTTACATGCTACTCTTATCCATGTAAGAAAGAAAGAGAAAATCAAAATCCTATTTTGGACATAGAACTTTCCTTTATGCTAAAAAAATATAACTTTTACAAAACTACTCTCATCTCCGCATCAAGGATTAAAAAATCCTAACGACTCAAATCCCAAACAAAAGGTTCTAACTCCAGTCGACTATTGGGACAAGTTCGTTTATATTTCACCAAATGTATATATATTAAAACTCATCATATAAACAAAATATTAAAAGAATATTTCAAAGAACAAATTAATTATAATTATTTTATAATTAAATAAAAAATTAATTAATTAATTACCAAAAATATAAAAATTATTATGATAATTTTCTTTATAATATTTTTAATATCATTTATATATTAATTAAATATTAAAAAAGTATACACATATTATCCTTTATTTTATATCATTTAATATAATTGAATTAAATGGATCATAATTTTAATATTAAATATATTTTAAAATTAGATATATTATAATCAAATATCACAATATTATTATCAAATAATATTTGATGTAATTTAATAATAAATGTATACTTATAAAATTTATATTTTTTATTAACGTATACAATATAATTATCAAATATGATAAATTATACCATACAAATATCAATTTCTTCAATAAAACAACTTTAAAATATCTATCATATTTCTAGTTTCATTTCTAAGAATATTTTTTTTTTTACGTTTTTGTAAGTTCTAATCAATTTTAAGTCCATCAATATTTTGTATCAAAATATATGTCGATATATTTTCAATATATCTATAAAATTGAAGTACCGATATATCCATGATTACCAATATTTTCATCATTACTCCATATAAATAATTGTGTTAGTTATGATTTACTTCCAACAATTCTTTTTAACTCTGACAACAAAGTTGGTAGGGCTTTTAACTCCTACCAAAAAATTGGTAGGGCTTTTAACTCCAACAACAAAATTGATAGGGCTTTTAACTCCGACAACAAAGTTAGTAGGGCTTTTAACTCCTACAAAAAAGTTGGTAGGGCTTTTAACTCCAACAACAAAATTGATAGGGCTTTTAACTCTGACAACAAAGTTGGTAGGGCTTTAACACAGAGACATCTACCACTTTGATTGAAACTTCTTTTACAAAATATCTTTTATGTTGTTTGGACTTTAGTTTCATAGATTAATACTTGTACAAAATAGCATTAAATCCATTGTACTATGACAAAATAGAGAGCAGTAGGTAGTCGCCTTTAATTAATAATAAGTATTTAAAATTATACCCACATATAATTAAATCAATCAAAAAGTAAAATTTATAAACATCACTTATAATTGTTGTGCCATTAAATTAGTTTATGTCAAACAAATCCACATGATAACATTTAAAGTATTTGTTGTGCCTATTACTCCTCACCACAATGCTCTCCACATCTACATTTATTTGTATGCCTCACTTTTTTATGCACTCCACCATGAAAAGGAGTTCATTTATAAACACATATCTCAAGCCTTTTTCGTCACTATTTTTGCCATGAGAACAATGGTGGTTACACTGATGATTGGTGTTATATTGGTAAAGTTTTAATACAAACATATTAATATCAAAATACGAAATTAAACAAACAATCTATGTCCAAAGCTACACAGGGTTTTTACCTAATTTGACCAATCATGTCAATCCACAAATGAAATAGAATATTTTATCTATACTTGATCCGTTTCAGGAGCATAAAGCAAAACCCTTCCTTTCAATCTTCAAAGTGCTAGTTTTGAGAACTTGGGCTATTTGTGGGCTTTGATTTGGGTTTTTTTATTGATTCACGTTTATGGGTATTGGGGTTCTTGGATACTATTTCAGGCTTCAACTATTGCTCTGGTCCATCACATTTGTTTTTTTGAGTTTGGGCCTAGTTTAATTTGTCTGTTGCGTTGGGGCTTTATTTGTTTTGGGCTTGTGCATATTGGTTTGGGTTTTGTTTTAATCATTCTCATTTTGGCCTTGTTTTGATTTTGGACATGGGCCAACTTTACTGCCTCCATCTGCTTACTTTTCGCCTAGAGCATGTCCATCACGTGGAAGGGTAGATAAAGACCAAGCTTGAAGGCCTAGGATCTTAGAGGCGGTGGTGGACGACATTTTGCCGGGGCTCTTTCCGTATTTTTTTTCCTTCGTTTTCACTTTCAATTCTATGAATGTATGATTTGTTCTTTATTTCGGTTTCATTTGATTTGTTCTTTATCACCAAGTTTGCCAATAAAATAACATCTTTTTTTTTTTTTTTAATAGAATAAACCTATCAAGCCTTTATTAAATAAAAACTGTAAAAGTCTTTTCTTTTTTTTTTTTTCAAAGTTTTTTTTTTTGAAAAAAAAAACCCTCTAAGGTATTTATTCTAAAATAAAAAAACTGCAAATCCTTTTTCTAAAATAGAAAGGGCAAAATCCCCTTTTTTTTTAAATAAGAATAAAATATTTTCTAATATTTAAAAAAAAATTCAAACTTTTTTTAACAATAAATTTGAATTCTTTTTTATTGAATTGAGATAATTTGCAAAGTTTTAATATAAAATTAAAAAGGAGTCATTGGTTTTTTTAATATATATTTTTTTTAATGAACAAAAATAAGTGGTTATTTCAATTTCTTAAAAAAATAATCTTTCATAATAAAATTAGTTTTTTCAAATAGAAACGCACGAGAAAGATGTTGGTCCACATAAGTTAATGAAATATTTATCTTTATTGAGAAAAGAAATATTTTTTTATATTAATCAATAAAAAAGATAAGTACTATATTAACATAAAATAAGATTATTATAAATACTTGACTCAATTGAACATTCAAAAGTAATATCAAATTAAATACTTTGATGAATAGCCACGTAAATTTTAAATGACTTAATAGCCAATCATTTCCCAATTTTTTTTTTTAGAATATAAACATTACAAATGATTCCACCACCAACTCCTCAATAAACAAGTTTTACAAGTTGAAAATATGAAAGGAATCTTGAGGGTAGGCCCACAATTTTGTCTGTACCATTTTGTTAAAACAATCATTTTGTAGTTTTAAGATGAGTTCTTCAAAGTTATATATAAATTGATAGGATAGAAAAGCTTATTCCATTATTTTAATATGCTTCTTATTGTTGATACAAATAAAGAGATTAATTAATTCATAAAATATTCAACATTAAATAGGATACTCACGTGTTCCCTCTTGAACACTGTTCTTGAATTTGAAATCCATTATTATACTATTATAAAATAATAAATATTATTTTAATACCATTTGTTTTAAAATGCGTTTGATAGCGGTTATAGAAAATATTTTTAATTTTTTTATCACTTGAATGATAAAAAATTTTAAAACATAGTTAAACGGGATCTTAATAATCCATTTTAAATATCACTCTGTTTGAAATGACTCGAAATATAATCCTTAAGAAAATGCATATGATGTAAGCCCTGAAATTGGTGCGACCTATGAATAATTAATTATTCATTAATATCATACATCACATTTATAACTTTGATAATTGTTGTCTTAAAATTAAATTTTAAAAAATTGATTTATTTTAGTTCGAATGGATTTTGTTTTTAGTTATATTTTCTCTTATTTCTTAAGAAATTTTAATATAAAATTTTCTCATGAGCTATTACTCAAAATAGAAAATTTTTTATTATGTTAATAAATTTTGATGTTTGGAAATATATTACATTGCTATTCCTTTTTCAAATTATTAATTTTAACTATTTTTAAAAAGAAATATAATAATTAATTTTATAGATTTTAAAATATAAAAGTAAATTAATTTACCATTTAAAAATAATAATTAAAAAAATATAAGTTCATACTTAACAACACTCAAACATTAATAAAGATGACTTAATGAAGTATTTATTATTATTAATGTGAAGTAATAAATTTATTTTTAAATAACTAAATAATAAATAAGTATATATAATTCAACCTAAAATAACATTAATATGTCTCTTTATTTTTGTGTTTCTCTCCCCCATTTTTTAGTATTGATGAAGGTAAATATGTTAATTCAATAATATAACTTTATAATAAGTTTTAAATTGATGGTTTAAGCATAGTTTAACTTAAAGTCACATATAATAATTAAGTATCAAGTATTAACCCTTATTAGATACCAAGCTTAAGTCTTTAAAATCATCATCTTATATTTTATTTAATTATGTCATTTTACAATAATTAAATATTTCATTAAATACTTCTATGAATAGGCACACAAATTTTAATATAAACATTACAAATGATTCCAGCCCTTTACAATAGAAATAAGTTATTGAAAAAAAGTCATTTGATTAAAGGATGAAATGATTCTCAATTTATAAATTTAACTTTCTACATTTTTTTAACTATCCATTTAGAAAAAAATATTTTTATCTTTTTCTTATAAAAATAATATATATATATATATATATATATATATATATATATATATATATATATATATATATATAACTTATATGTAAATAATAAAAAGGTTAAAGAGGATTATCAGGTTATAAAGACAAGAAATTAGATATACATATTGATGCAGTACCAACCAGATTTGTGTTCGTCTAGCTTCTCTAGAGTCAAACGGGCTTCTTCCCTGCACAAAAGGATGTCCGGATAGGTGGTTCGGGCACATCCCTCTGAAGCTTAAGTAAAAAAATAATAAGAATATGTCTAGTTATTTTAAATGACTCTATACGTGTGTACATTTTTTATGCTTCTTGATGGATTTTTATAAAACAGATGGCACCATCGCTATAGCATTGATGGTGCATTCATGTCTTTTTTATGATGATGATTGTTATCAAGGCGGAAATCGAGCCTTAGCAAGAGAGTCAATGTCATCATTTCTATACGGATTGGGCAATCATACCAAACAAAATTCCCTGACTGATGTCATTTGCTGGTTGTCAAGTAAGAGTCTCGGACCATGTAGTTGACTCTGCATTTACATTTTTCAATGTCGCTAATTGTGTGTAGCAATTAGTATTCATTGACTTTTAGATGTAAATGTTGTCCTACTCAAACACTGGGTGTGATTATCCATATGCTCAGTACCTAAAATCTCTGGCTATGTTGGTTAATTCGTCCAAAAATCTCAATTGGTGTGATTTGTCCATTCCATCTGACATCCATCAACGCTATAACAATGGTGTCATTCGCTCTATAAATACCCCTCAAGAAGCATGAAAAAGGAACGCATGTACAAAGTCATTCAAAATAAGTAGACTCGTCTTTATTATTTTTTTACTTAAGCTTCGGATGGGTATGTCCGAATCACCTTATCCAGACATCCTTTTGTATAGGGAAGATATCCGTCTGACTCCAAAAATGATAAACGAACACAAGTTTGGTTGGTATTGCATCAATAATACAAATTTGAAATCATTTCATTCTTTTTTAATCAAATAATTTTTCAAAAATGCATTCATCCATCCTGTCATCACCAAGATTTAAACACTTGCTTAAATTTGTCCACCCTAGTGCCAAACAAAAAATGAATAAAAATTGTAAACTATTCCCACCACCACCAACTCCTCCATAAACAAGTTTTACAAGTTTGAAATATGAAAGGAATCTTGAGGGTAGGCCCACAATTTTGTCTGTACCATTTTGTTAAAATAATCATTTTGTAGTTCTAAGATGAGTTCTTCAAAGTTATATATAAATTCACAGGATAGAAAAACTTATTCCATTATTTTAACATGCTTTTTATTGTTGATACAACTAAAGAGATTAATTAATAAATAAAATATTCAACATTAAATAGGATACTCACGGGTCCCCTCTTTATTGCTGTTCTTGAATTTAAAATCCATTATTATATTATTATCAGTAAATAATAAATATTAACTCATTTTAATACCATTTCTTTTAGAATGTGTTTGATAGTAACATAAAAAAAGTTTTTAATTTTTTTTATCACTTAAATAATAAAATTTTTTTGAATTATTAGAAAAATTAAAAATATTTTTTAAAATCATAACTAAATGGACATCCATTTTAAATAACGCTTTATTTGAAAGGATGACTTGAAAAATAATTCTTAAGAAGATACGTGTGATGTAAGCCTTGAAATGGGTGCCATGAATAATTAATTACCCATTAATATCATACATCACATCTATTCATTCATTTATTTATTTTTTATTTCTATATTATTTAATTCAGTTTATTTTTAAATTTATTTTTATTATTTTTAAAATTTTGATAACTGTTGTCTTAAAAATAAATAAAAAATAATAATTTATTTTAGTTGGAATAGATTTTGTTTTAAGTTATATTTCTCTTATTTCTTAAGAAATTTTAATATAAAATTTTCTAATGAGCTATTACTCAAAATAGAAAATTTTTATTATGTTAATAAATTTTGATGTTTGGAAATATATTACATTGCTATTCCTTTTTCAAATTATTAATTTTAACTATTTTTTTATCTTAAATGCATAAAATAAAAAGAAATATAATAATTAATTTTATAGATTTTAAAATATAAAAGTAAATTAATTTACCATTTAAAAATAATAATTAAAAAAATATAAGTTCATACTTAACAACACTCAAACATTAATAAAGATGACTTAATAAAGAATTTATTATTATTAATGTGAAGTAATAAATTTATTTCTTAATAACTAAATAATAAATAAGTATATATAATTCAACCTAAAATAACATTAATGTGTCTCTTTATTTTTGTGTTTCTCTCCCCCATTTTGTAAGTATTGATGAAGGTAAATGTGTTTATTTAATAATATAATTTTATAATAAGTTTTAAATTGATGGTTTAAACATAAGTTAATTTAAAGTCACGTATAATAATTATGTATCAAGTATTAACTTTTATTAGACACCAAGCTTAAGTCTTTAAGATCATCATCTTATATTTTATTTAATTATATTATTTTAAAATAATTAAATATTTCATTAAATACTTCTATGAATAGGCACACAAATTTTAAATGACCCAAAGGTCAATCATTTTACAATTTTTTAGAATATATCGAAATCATATTTTATAAATATTCTATATATGTGGACCCTTTCATAAATTTTGTAAATTATAACTTTTTATATATTAAAAAACCGACAACCTTTCATATCTCTTGTCAGCTTGTGTATTTGGAGGTGCATGGCGTGCCATGTTTTCACTGAATAAAGATAATAATGGACTATTCCTACTGTCATACAAGTTCAAAACAAGAGACAAGTTAGAAGCAAATAAAGCATTATATTTTGTGGGTGCAGCAAAAGGATCCGGGCCAAATGCACCCACAAAAGATGTGGTCCCAAATAGTCATATCTAGTGGGGAAAAAAAACATCCTGATATTTTTGTAGCACAAAGTTGTACATCTCAACAAAGGTGCTAGGACCAACACACACGCGCGGACACACATATATATATATCTTCAAGGTTATTTGGCTTTAAGATATTTCTACCACTTTAATATGGTAGATACACAGTCTTTATCAACATTAATATTTGATATTAATTTATATTTGAAATGCCACTAGTTGGGACCTTACCATGGAAATCATGTTAATTAGCTAATCCAAATATGAGATAAAAGTGGATCAATTACTACTTAAGAAATCAATAATAATCAATGAAATCCATTGAATAGACCAATCAAATAAAAAAGAGAAAGAAAATACCAAAATGGAAAAATGAGAAGAAATATGTATTCATACATTTGTTTATACTATTTTTAAAAATAGAACGTATAAATAAATTTTTAATTACATTTTTTTAACTTTAAACAAATATTGAATATCTTCCTTTAAAAAAATTTAATATCTTCCTTAATTCTAGTTTTATTTTTATTTTTGAAAGTAGAAAAATATATTGATGATTATACATTAATAAAAAGGAAAAAATTTAATGATTTTCTCATGAGTGGTTCCAACCACTTTCTAATCTTTGTACGTGAGGCATCAAGTTTCTTAATTTCTTTTCTATCCGTTGATTGACTAATTAAATGTTAAAGTATCTCTTATTGTTTATTAGAGATTGTAAACAAATGGGTTTGGAGGTATGCTAAGGCTTACCCTATAGGGAACTTGACCCTCAAAACTCATTCTTAATCCATACACTTATTTTATTATTTTATTTTTTCCAAATAAGGAGTTAAACATGTTTTATTTTATTTTATTTTGTTTTCTTTTTTTAAAAAATAAAAATAAAATAACATATAAAAATAATTTATTAATTTTAAATCTATTTTATTTTCATTCATTTTTCTTTCATTCCTCTTTTCGTCTTTAATTTTCTTCCCTTATATTTTCTCTCAATTTTTTTTTAAACCAAACATAACCTAAAATTTTAAAATTAATTTTGATCATATTAAAATTGGTAAACAAAATTAACTAAGAAGTAGACTAATTGTGGAAGATGAATTTGATGGATCATACGAAAGTGTAAATGATCAAGGAATAAAAACATAATTAACTAGTAGGATTTCTTCCTATCAAATTAAATTAGTATATCAAAATTAGTAGAATTTTTTAATGATTTTTTAATGGGTTTGACGATTTTTTCAATGTTTGCACAAGAGACATTATTGATGTGGATTTGATAAAAAAAAAAAAAAAAGAATAAGATATGAGTGGATATAAATATATATAATATAGGCATATACTATATAAAATATCTTTGAATGTGAATTTAAGTTGAAAGGGACTACTCAACTTTAGAAAAATAATTGTTCTGTTAAGATATACTTCACCTCCTGATTTAATTCAAATGACAAAGCTTTGAGGATATTAACACATACATCTTGATATAGGTGGTATGACCTTAAGATACTTCTACCATTTTGATATGGTAGATACCCAATCTTTATCAATATTAATATTTGAGATTGATTTATGTTTGGAATATATATATATATAGATATATATAATACTTGAATATAGATTTATGCTATACAAAATATCTTTGAATGTGAACCTAAGTTGAAAAGGACTACTCATCTCCTAAAAAACAATTGTTGGGTTATGATATATTTCCACTTATTGTTTTAGTTCGTATGATAAAATTTCGAGGATTTTAATACATACATCTTCACAAATGTGGTAGGGTCAACACATACATCTTGACAAAGGTGATAAGGTGGTAGGGCCAACACATACATCTTGACAAAGGTGATAGGGCCTTAAGATACTTCTACCACTTTGATATGGTACCCGGTTTTCATCAACATTGATATTTGAAATGACACTAATCGGTTCTTTAAGGCGGAAATCAAGTTAATTAGTTAATCCAAATATGAGAGAAAAGTGGACCAATTACTTCTTAAGAATATATATATATTACCAAAATAATAATAATAATAATTTACCAAAATAATTTTGGTAATATTCTTGGGATTTTACCTCACATTGATCCTTACTATATATATATATGTATAATTCATTCATTTTTTTTTCTTTCTTCTATAAAAAAAACATAACTAGGTTTTGATACCATAAACATTTTCTATTTTTTATTCCCAAAGCTACTTTGTCCATTTTCTTGTGAAAAGTCCAAATGTGCACAAAAGAAATAAAAGAGGGAAAAAAATGCATTTAAATATGCTTTGGTTTTCACTATTTTCAAAAGTAGAACGTATAAATAAATTTTCAATTGAATTTTAGCTTTTAAAAATACTTAATATTTTTCTTAAAACTAGTTTTATTTTTTTAAAAAAAATACACAAGAATATAATGATGATTATATAACAATAAGTAGAAAAACATTTAATGATTCTTTTGATGAGTTTTGACCACATTTTAATCTTTACATGTGAGACAGCAAGTTGCTTGATTGCCTTATAAATATAATGAGAATGAGTTGTAAGATTTAAAATGACTTTAAACAAATTTAGGAATGAATCTTTTATTTACTATTTATTTTTATTTTTATAATTTTCTTAAAATTAAGAATTAAAATTATACTACATATGAAATTAGAACCAAGCATTATCTTATCCATAGAAGGAAAGAGAATATGGTATTTGAGGAAGTAACTTTCCTCTCCACCCATGTTGGACGTAAAATATCTTTGAATGTGGACTTGAGTTACAAAAAATATCTAAAAATTTTGGACATGATTTGAAAGCAACGACTCATCTCTATATTGATTTATGATTGACAGTCACTTATCAAATGGGTGAATCAAGGAATGAGCGTGAAACGAAGCTGAATGGTTGGTTCAAATATGAGAGAAATATGAAGCATTACAATTTAGAAAAATAAATAATAAAATGGTGTTAATGGGTTTAATGTAGCCAAATTATTGAGGCCGGAGTGTGATAGGATAAAAATCTCATCAAGTAAATAAAAATGGGAGATGTCTAAAAAGAAAGAAAGAGAAAAAAAATATATATATTTATATATATGTGTGCGCAAACAACTTTTCCTTCCACATATGCTCTACATAAAATACCTTTCAATCGTGGGCAAAAGCCCTTCCACGTATGCTCTACATAAAATATCTTTAAATCATGGACAAAAGCTTGAAGGGAATTGCTCACAAAATATATTGAATGTGAAATGTAGAGTTATAGAAAATATCTTTGAAATTGGACTTAATTGAAAGGGACTACTTACCTCTAGAAAACCAATTGCGGTGTTTATATGTACTTCCAACTCTAGAAAAATACGATATTTGACTATTTAATTTTGTTTTTATTTGTTGATGTATGTATATTAACACATACATCTTGATATAGGCGGTATGGTCTTAAGATACTTCTACCATTTTGATATGGTAGATACCCAATCTTTATCAATATTAATATTTGAAGTTGATTTATGTTTGGAATATATATATAATCTTTGAATATGGATTTATTCCATACAAAATATCTTTGAATGTGAACCTAAGTTGAAAAGGACTACTCATCTTCCAAAAAACAATTATTGTCAAAAAAAACAATTGTTGGGTTATGATATATTTTCACTTATTGTTTTAGTTCGTATGATAAAGTTTCGAGGATATTAATACATACATCTTGACAAATGTGGTAGGGTCAACACATACATCTTGACAAAGGTGGTAAGGTGGTAGGACCAACACATGCATTTTGACAAAGGTGATATGACCTTAAGATACTTCTACCACTTTGATTGGGTACCCCGTCTTCATCAACATTAATATTTGATATTGATTTATATTTAAATTGACACAAATTGGTTCTTTAAGGAGGAAATCAAGTTAATTAGTTAATCCAAATATGAGATAAAAGTGGAGCAATTACTTCTTTAAGAATATATATATATTATTAAAATATATTACTAAAAAAATTACGATTAAACATCCTCTTCCTTATAATCCTTCCATCTTCTATCCTTGGAAATCCAAGGAATGTCAGAAATATAATTCCATTTATAAAAATATTTAATAAAATGCATTTAGCTAGATAAAGGAGCGACTATGGTTTCTGTGGGGGTAAAAGTTGCGTAGTGTTGTATAGAAGCTTCTATTCTATGTAGCAAGGGAACACATAGCTACCATGGTGTTATTGTTTTATAATTATAATTCGAGATCAAATCATATTTTGGGATCCCAATAAGACAAGGATTAGGATCTAGGTAGGATCTATAGTAGAAAAAGAAACAAAATCAAACAAACAACTTTTCCTTATATTAATATTATATAAAATATCCTTAAATGTCAACATAAGCTACATAAAATATCTTTGAATATAGACATAACTTGAAACCAACTGCTTTAAAACACACATCTATCACCTTTTTGTTTGTTATGATAGATATATACCCGTCTTTTTCCTATTAAAATTATACAATGCCACATAATTAATAATTGAGTCAACATGTAGGGGAGCAAAGCTCAAACCCGGTTTGGTAACTATATTAAAAAATATTTCTAAAAAACCATTATTTTATAATAATTTTTAAAAACTCTTTTATAATATTTTGTAAAATAAAAATTTGTTTGAGAGTCTAAAATATTTTTAACTTATTTTAATATTTTTAACTATATTTTAAAATTAATTTTTATATTCAGTACTTATTTTTAATTATTCTATATATTAGTATAATTATTTTTTAAAAACAGTTTTTAAAAATACAAACCAAAACAACTAAAAACAACTATAAATTTTTCTTTAAAAATATCATATTTTCTATTTTTAAGAATAAAAAATAAAAAATAATTTTTTAGTTGTCCAATGTCTTTCCTTGTGTGTGTGTGTGTTTTTTTTTTTTTTTTGTTCTAGTTCTAGAAAATTAAAAATTGATCTAAAAAATAGTTGTCAAATATACTCTAATTAGCTTTCAAATGTAAGAGAAAAATGCCCAATTATCATTTAGAAAAATTAAACTAAAACTTGGTGACATATGGCAAATATACCAACCCAATCCGAGAGTGAAATTGTTAGTTTACAATGCTACATATATGGATCCAATAAAATTTGTGAAAAAGTTGAAATTAAAATAGAGAGATACAAAAATAAGTAAATAAATAAATAAGAAACAAAAAATGAAAAAATAAAAACACAAGTCCTAAAGGGATATCAATTTGATAATGCATTCAATCATTTTTGGAAGATGATGAACTTAGATGACTGATAATGATGTAGATTAAAGTATTTTTTTAACAATAAATTTGTTCTAGCATGCAGCTGTGCGCGTGCATACTAATTTTGTTAACTTTGTATGTGTTAATGAATTCTTTAACTTGCACATGTTCATAAAGGTAATTTTCATATAATAATTACAAAAAATAATATTGTATTTCTTACTTTGTATATAATTAGCAAAAATAAATTTGTATTTATATATATTTTTTAAGAACAAAATAAATTACAGATACCAAATAATATAATGTTTATATTTTTTGGTCAAACCCAATGAAATTCTTTGATCATGCAAAAGATTGCCAAAAATTGAATACCTCACGAAATATTTTTTTGTACTGTTTATGCAAGTTTTTGTTCAAATTAAAAATTAGCAGCCCTAACATTTTGGCCTGCGGCCTATAAATAGTACCAACTGCTCCAATGGTTGAGCTAAGAGCCACTACTTCTTTCCCGTCTCTCACAGTGGAAGCAGTTCTGAATTACGAAATAATATTGGGAGTGGCTTCCCTCGGCCTCCTCATCGAAGCACAATATAGAACGGATACTTGTCAAACAATAATGTCCGATTCCACTACTTCCAAACTTAACTTGAGTACAGAGTCCATTCAGGTTGCAGCTGAAGATGCTCGGGAAGCCCAGATCACCAACCAGATCTTGACAAAGGTGGTAGGGTCAACGCATATATCTTGACAAAAATTTTCAAGTTTTTTAGTTATAAAATTTTAAATTTTATTAAAAATAAATAAATATGATAAATATTTATAATTTATTTTTATGGAAAGAAATATTTTATATATGTTAAAAAGTAGAAATGAAAAAATTAATTAATATAATTTTTTTTTTTAATATTATATATAATGGAGGCAAGGTGGGGTGGGGAAAAGTTGTGTAGAGGAGGATAGTGCTGATTGCTGAAGCACCTATGGATCTTTCCACTTCCATCCACACTGCAGAATCACATACTCTTTACCTGGAACAGCTTGCAGCTCAAGACGGTAGCCAAACCCAGATCTCGAACCAGGCGGCAGATGCAGATGGCAGCCAAACTCCGATCACTTGCATGGATGCTGCTTTGTACGAGGCCGCAGCATATGGCAGGATCGATGTCCTGAAACAAATGTCAGAAGATCATTTTGTGGTCCAATTAACCCCAAATAAGAATACCGTCCTCCACATTGCAGCCCAATTCGGTCAACTGGACTGTGTTCAGTATATCCTGGGGCTGAATTCATCTTCATCTCTCCTGCTTAAGCCCAATCTGAAGGGCGACACTCCACTTCACCATGCAGCGAGAGAAGGCCATTTGACAGTCGTGAAAGCACTCATTGATGCTGCAAAACGACTTCACCAAGAGATCGAGAGTGGGGTTGGAGGAGATAAGGCGATTATGAGGATGAAAAATGAGGAGGAAAACACAGCCTTGCATGAGGCAGTGAGGTATCATCATTCAGAGGTTGTGAAGTCATTGACCGAGGAAGACCCCGAGTTTATTTATGGGGCTAATATTGCAGGCTACACTCTTCTTTACATGGCCGCCGAGAGAGGTTTTGAAGATTTGGTGAATTTAATCTTAGGAACTTGCACTTCACCATCTTACAGTGGCATGATGGGTAGAACGGCTTTACATGCTGCTGTAATTCGCAATAACCAAGGTATCACATATGCAGATCCTTCCCTTGAATCTCGATTCCCATGTGGTTAGATAGTCATGCAATCTATTGTTAGAAAACATGATCACCTCTAGGAGTCATGCTTCACTAGAGGGAACTTCAATTATTAACTTAATTTTCTTCAATTTGTTTTCTCTGTTTTTTGTTGGTTCGTTTGTTTACAGAAATAACAGCGAGGTTATTGGAATGGAAGCCAGATCTGACAAAAGAAGTGGATGAGAAAGGATGGTCTCCCCTTCACTGTGCTGCATACTTTGGTCATACTGAAATTGTGGAGCAATTACTAGCCAAATCACCAGATAAATCTGTAACTTATCTTGGAATCAAGGACAGCAAGAAAACAGCACTTCACATTGCAGCTAACCGTAACCATCAAGATATAGTAAAGCTGCTGCTGTCACGCTTCCCAGATTGTTGCGAGCAAGTGGATGATAAGGGAAATAATGTTCTTCACTTTGCCATGATGAGCGAGCAGCATTTTGCTACTAGTTATATCTTGGTTGAGAATAGTTTGTTACAGGTGAGAAGACTTATGAATGAGAAAGACGCTAAAGGAGACACACCCCTCCACCTGCTTGCTTCTTACCAAGTTTTGGATACATATTGGCCAAAGGACAATAGAGTGGATAAAATGGCACTCAACAAGGATAAGTTAACGGCCCCAGACATTTTTTCAAGGGCTAACGTTAAGCCTCGAGCAAGTATGAACATGGTAAGGATCCTAACCTAATCTTTTTATTAGTAATGATATGGAAAGACTCCATCATCATTATTTTTTCTATTTTTATTATCGGTAGAGACAATCATGCTTAAAATAGAAATTAACTACCAAATTACCATAATGAAGGCAATTTGTAGAACCTGTGGGTCTAAATTGTAGACTTATGGAAAAACATTTTGAGGGAAGATGAGAAAATCTTTTTATATAAAGGAAGAGCAAAAAGCCAAAACAGCGACACATGAACTACATTCTTTTTCTTTCTTTATTTCTTTTATTTTTATTTTTATTTTTTTTAAGGAAAAAGGTTTATTTGTTTTATTTTGATCAAATTTCAGAAAGAAATTCGAAGTCAATGGAGGGAATGGGAGAAAGAAGTTGTTGGACCCTTTAGTTGGCAGGAGGCTATCAATGAAGACAGTGGTGGTACTAGTGATGGTAATAATAGTAAAAGCGAAGACGTCGAAAAAGACAAAAGGATCTCGACCACAAAAAGACAAGGTGGAACCCATTTGATAGTGGCAGCACTTGTAGCAACTGTAACCTTTGCTGCGGGTTTCACCTTACCTGGTGGTTACAATGACAATGGCATGGCAATTTTAACAAAGAGAGCAGATTTCAAAGCATTTATTGTGATAGACACCATAGCCGTGATCCTGTCCCTATCTGCTGTGTTGGTTTATTTTTCTATGTCGTTTCATGAGGACGAGGACTTCCTTGACAAACACTTAATTATGGGCGTTGTTCTCACCGTGTCAAGCATGGGAGCAATGGTGTTTGCATTCATGACGGGCCTAAACGCTGTGTTACCACTTTCCTCTGGCCTTCCAACCGTTATTTATATCATCTGCTGCATCTTTCTTCTTGTCTATTATTTTGTATATAGACAACTTCCTAAAGATGAAAATAAATATTTAAGTTTATGATTTTGCAGTTGGGCAAATAGCAGATCTTGTAAACAAATCAATATACAAAATAAGGCTATCTTTGATTCCCATAAAATTTTAAGGAAAGAAAATGGAGAGAAAAAAGTGGAAAAAAAAGAAAGAACAAAAATAAAAAATATATTTAAATTAATAAATTATTTTTATATGTTTCTTTAAATTTATTTTACTTATTTTCTTTTTTTATATAAAGATTAAATAAATTTAAAATATATAAAATTTTAATTAATTTTAATTATATTTGATTTTTTTATATTTTTAATGATGAAACCAAATATGAAAAATCATTTTCTATAACATTTTTTAAACAAACATAGCCTAGATAAATAAAAATAAAACCACGGCCATGGTTTTTGTGGGGAGCAGAAAATGGGTAGTGTTGTAGAGAAGCTCCTATTTTGTACAGCAAAGGAACACAGAATCTTGTTTTATAATTGTAATTCGAGATCAAATCATATTTTGGGATCCCAATAAGACCAGGATCAGGATCTAGCTAGACAACTCTTCCTTACACTAACATTATATATGATATAAGTTAAATTGTGTTTTCATACATACATTTGAAAAAAATCAAATAACAATCCTAATTTAAAATTTTCAAATTGAATACATTTATCTAAAAATAATTCAGATTTTACATACCTTCTAGCACATAAGTACTATTTTTAATAATGTTAGCATTACCTTTGGCTGTTCAAATAAAAAAATCAAATAAGTGCCATGTGCAAGCGATCCTCCGCTCCGTTCATAGAACGGCATTGTTTTCATGGAATGATGTCGAAAGAGGGGGCAACCCACATGGTGTTATGGTGGGGGTTTGTCCTACGCAATCAAAGGGGTGGGGACGGACGACTGAACAAGGTTTCAAAGGGAAGTGGGCCCTACCATTGCTGCCCTTTTCCCCGTCGGATTCCAAACTCATCTTGGTTTTGCTCTGAGTGGTCACATGCTGTTCAGTGAATGCAATCAAAGGGAGAAAAGACACTTTTCTTTCACAATTCACGTGATATATATTATCACAAACACTTGCACATGCAATGATTCGGAATCATTGAGTGGCAGATCAAACAAAGAACACACTATAGACGAATCCATTGAGTGGCAGACTAAAACAAAGAAGAAACATTATATACTCTGACGTTGTCACATGGTCACATACCATTCGATGAATACAATAAATTACATTAATACTTATATTTCGTATAACATATTATGGATAATAGGAACTTTCAATAAAACCTAGAATTGAAAAACTAACCTGATAATTATCATCTTCAAATTAAACCTAAAAGTATGAGTACTAAATAAAATATTTATAATAATTAATGTTATTTAATATTAATAAATAATAAATAGTAGTGTTCTTCTTTTCATTATAGTTACCATAATTTTTATACATTCTTTTATGTGGTAAGTTGTGGCCACAAGCGATGAGAAATGGTTAATATGCATTGTATGAAATATTTTAGTATTCCAGTATACCCAACGGTCGATAAGTGGGAAAAATTGCGTTATTTAAATTTGACTAGATGTACAAATTTGACTATTTAGCTTTTTTTATTTGTTGGTATATGGAAAATAGCTCTAACTCTCTATTGGTCTGAGTTCATAAGTTGATAAGATAAAAATTACCGATAGTTTGTCAGTGACAAATTTTTGAGATACTAAATAATCATATTCCATTCAATTTTAATATTAAAATTTTAAAATAAATTTTGATCTTGTGGAATTAATAAGCAAAATTAATTTATAAGTTGATTAATAATGACGGTTGAGGAGAACATGATGTGGAAGTTAAAGTCTTGTTTCATAACTATTATTTTTTTCATAAAAAATTAAAAAAAAAATAGAAAAACATGTGTAATAACAAAAAAGTGAAAAACAATTTTTTATCCTTAAAAACATAATAAAGTGTTTCAGCCGATAACTTTTAATTATTTTATGTTGTTATCACTTTTTTTTTATTACTTTTTTATAATTATTTTAAAAAATTATATAATTATTAAAAATAATAAAAAGAAATATTTTATATAAAAATTATTTTTAAAATATAAAAAAATAGGTTAAATACATTTCAAATTTCTAAACAAATTTTATTATACTAAATATCATAAATGAATTTTAAAAATTATTTTTTATAAAGTGTTTGCAAACAAAACCTAAATGGGTTTGGCTTAAATAAGTTTGGAAGGGACTAAAATAATAGTGTCGGGTCTAAGATAGCTTTCATGGCTGCAAGTTGTAACTTGTTTAATATGTAGTATAAGTGGTGTTTTGTTCGTTTCCCTTTATCATATTTATTTATTAATTTGTTTCCGATTGAGGAAATTGATTATTACTTTGGTAATGGCTTACTCGCACTTGTTTTATTCTCAAAATTATAATATTCTCGAAATGATGAAATGATTTTCATGATGACTACTCTTCAAGCGTTATAAAGGATGTATATTATACTTGGGGTGACCTCCCACATAGTCTATTTTTCTAGCTAACAAACAAATAAATAAAAAAGATAAGTAGTCATATATAGAAAAAATGTACGAAAATAAACTCTTGAGCGGAGATTACCCTAAAATTAGTGTGACTAAAGATAGGTTAAGATTCTGTATGGTATTTTCATTCTTCTAGAAAATAAAAATTAAAACTAAAAATATGTTTAGATATTTAGGATATGTTTGGGAATTGTTTTTAAAAACAATTTTTTGTTCTTTAAAACAAAAAACACATTGGTAACTAAAAAATGTTTTATGTTTTTTTTTTCTGTTTTTAAAAACAAAAAAATAAAGTGTTTTAAGAGAATATCTTTCAGTTTTTTTTATTGTTTTTACTTATTTTCTAATGATTGTTTTAAGAAATAATTATACAAATATATAGAATGATTAAAAATAAAACTTTATATATAAAAATTATTTTCGAAAATAATTGCCAAACATGTCCTTATATTTTTTATAATTTAAGAAGTTATTCTAAAGATATGATATTTTTTAAAATGAAATAGAAAAATAGAGTACAAACTTTTATATTATACATGTATTAACAAAATTATTTATTCGAGTTTATTTATTTATTTATTTTTTATTGTTTATAAGAAAAAAAGAGAGGAGAAAATCATAAAAATCTACCCGTTTTGCAGTGGTTTCACAACCCTATCAGAAAAAGTAAATAAAAAGGGGAGCTGTCAGAAAAGACAGAAAAACCTCATAAGAAAGAAAGGGAAAAATATATACGGGCAAACAACTTACAAAAGCCCTTACCACATATGCTCTACATAAAATATCTTTCAATTAAGGACAAAAGCTTGAAGGGAATTGCTCACAAAATATAAATATATATATATAGATAGATGGATAGATAGAATGTGAAGAGTTGATTATTACTTTGTTCCTCCAACACCAAAAATGGATCAGTCCAGCTCCAATCAAATTACAGAATCGCAGAACCTTAACTCGGAAACCTTTTCAAGCCAAACTGAGATGCCGAACCAGATTGCAGCTGTTAGCCAAACTGAGATCCCCCACATGGATGCTGATTTGTACAAGGCTTTGTATAGAGGTGATATCAGTCCTCAAGGGGAAGTACTCGGAATTTGCTCATCTTCAACCCCAACTAACCCCAAAAAGGAACACTGTCCTCCACATTGCAGCCCAGTTCGGTCAGCTGGCATGCGTAGAGTGGATCCTTGACTCTCATTCATGTTCACCTCTACTGCAGCAGCCCAATCTTAAAGGCGACACTCCACTTCACCTTGCTGCGAGAGAAGGCCATAGGGCGGTTGTGGAAGCTCTCCTTGATGCAAAAGCACTTCACTTAGAGATCGAAAGTGGCGTTGGAACAGACAAGGCGATGCTGAGGATGACCAATAAGGAGAAAGACACAGCCTTGCACGAGGCGGTGCGGTATCATCACTCAAAAGTGGTGAAGTTATTGATTGAGGCAGACCCTCACTTCATCTATGGTGCTAACAGTACAGGCTACACTCCTCTTTACATGGCTGCCGAGAGAGAATATGAGGACTTGGTGGAAATAATCATAGACACCAGCCCTTCATCAGATCACAAAGGCATCGAGGGTAGAACAGCTTTGCATGCTGCTGTACTCTGCCGTCACCAAGGTAGTGCATATAAGGGCCTATAGTAATGCGTTAGGTTGTTCATTTTATAATTAATTTTCTTTAATATTCCTTGACCTCTCTTTCTTCATTTATTTATTTGATCAGCAATGACAAAGAAGATACTAGGATGGAAGCCAATGCTAATCAAAGAAGTGGATGAAAATGGCTGGTCTCCGCTTCATTGTGCTGCATACATGCGTGATGCCGCAATTACCAAGCAATTACTAGACGAATCATCACAAGACAAGTCTGTAATCTACCTTGGAATAAAAAATAGCAACAGAACAGCCCTTCACATTGCAAGTTACAATGGCTGTATGGACATAGTAAAGTTGCTGCTGTCACATGCTCCAGATTGTTGTGAGCAGGTTGATGAGAATGGCAATAATGTTTTTCACTTTGCCATGATGAAGAAGCACCCTTCTCATTTTGGTAGTGAGTTATTAATAAAGGATGGATTAAGAGTGAGAGGACTTGTAAATGAGAAAGATGCTCAAGGAGACACACCCCTCCACCTGCTTGCTTCTTTCGGAGTTAATGATGTAGATTTCATATTGGACGAAACGGTGGATAAGATGGAACGGAACAAAGAAAAGTTAAACTTTTCTGACAACTTTATTTCTTCCCGGAATAAATTTTCATGGGGCACGGTAAGGCTTTTTAACTAAATTTTTAATTACTTTATCCCATTTGACAATCATCCATTTATTTGATCATGCATTATATATATAATTTTCTGTTTTTCTCTAATAGGAATTTTACTCTGGTCAAATTTCAGCTCTCTGCGTTAGAATGTCCGCAGTTATATCACCTACATGAGAGAAGTAAGGAATATCTTAGACGGCCTTTTAGATCTTCCAGTTCGCAGCAGGCACAAGTAGATGACCGATTTGAAGGATTTAAGAAATATTCAAGACTGCCTTTTAGACCTTCCAGTTTGCAGCACGTCATCAGAAAGGATGACAGCAAATATGGTGGCAAAATAGATGATGATGAGGAGGAGGATGATAAAATCATCTCTTCCGTGAAAAAAGCAAGTGAAACCCATTTGATAGTGGCAACACTTACGGCAACAGTAACCTTTGCGGCAGGTTTCACCTTGCCTGGTGGTTACAGCGACACAGATGGGATGGCAATCTTAACAAAGAAAGCATCTTTCAAAGCATTTGTTGTGTCGGATACCATAGCCCTGACGTTCTCGGTAAGTGCCGTATTCATATTTTTTAGTATGGCAGTGCAACATGCACTGTTTTATGACCTCAATATGAGGACGTGGCTACGCTTGTTTTTTTATGCCTCTCATCTCACCCTGTTTGGGATGGGATCAATGGTGGTAGCTGCCACATTCCTTTGGATTCCCAATTCTCACTTTGCATTGCATCTTCAGCAGCCTCTTCCATCTCCATGCTTCACATGTTGGGCGTGAGAGCATGCGTCTTGGGCGGTGGAAACTAAAAATTGTTCGGCTTTGTGGAGCCTAGTTTTGTTTGATCTGGTTTGACGACCGACCGAATAATATTGCATGACTTTTTTAATGGAAGATTTACTGAGGCCTGTTGGGCCCGTTTAGCACATTGTGGAACCACATTTTGTAATTAAGGTTTTTTTAGTGTGGTGTGGTTGCCGTGTTATATATAGAGAGAAAATATTATAGCCATTGGAGTTTTTGTACTCTGTATTTTTCCCTGATAATAGTAATATCCCTGTAACTCCGTGGACGTAGGCATATTGCAGAACCACGTAAATATTGTCTTGTGCGTGTGATTGTTTTTTCTTTGGCGTGTGTTTTTCTCTATTTTTTTGTTTTTCACATGTTGGGAATTCAGTTTAATTCCCTACAAAAATATGTGACTTATTTTCTCTCAATAAAAATAAATTTGATCATTTTAATTCTTTTATTCGGATCCATATAAAAATATAAGATGAAAATGATAATTTAGTTCCATTTCAATTCTAAGTAAAAATGGGAATACAAATGAAAAAATAAACGAAATTTTCAATGATATTCTTTCTCATGTTTTAAAATAATTTTTTATTTAAAAAAAATCTCATATTGAACATAATTTGAAATAATTTTTTATTTTCATTTAAAAGAAAATCCTTGAGTGTTTTTTTTGCTAAATAATAAAAACCCATTTAGCCATGTGATTTGAAAACAAAATTGTTTTTAAAAATTTATACCATTATTTAGTTGTTATTCTTTAAAAATAAAGTAAAATAGAGAATTATTCTTCCGATTTGTTTTTATTAGAGAAAATGAATTTTAAATGAAGTGAGACTTTGTATTAATTTATTAATAAGTTTAATGATTTTAAAAAATAATTTAAAACTTAATATATATATATATATAATGACTATAAAAAATAATAAACACGATTAATGTTTTAGGTTCTTTAACAAATCTTGTAATTTTTAATAATAATTTGAAATTCAGAAAACTAATTAATTAATTATATATTAAATAAAATAATTCAGAATGTTTTATTTGTAACTGAGTAATAAATGTATGCATATAATGAAAATTTTGGCACATTTATACCTTAAAAAATTAAATTTTACTTGTTTTCATATTCATTCAAAATAGAATATTATTAGAAATAATTAATTTTGAATAATTTTTCTTTATTTTTAACAAAATAAATTAATTTTGCTTTTGTAAGATCTCAATATCCATATTCCTTCCTTGGTTTACCTAATTTTCTTTATTGGGAGTCGGATTGCAAGAAAGCTGTCCAATGCTTGAAAAACACGATTACAATGGGGCCAGTGTTGCCAATGTTGAGACTGCTGCACCTGATGCTTCCTTGAGGTGTAGACGAATGCTTCTAACAAAACTTTAGGTGGGTTACTGTTGCACTTTGTAGCTTTCGAGAGCAGAAAGCTTGATGCCATAGAACAATATTATTCCACCCATGAAGTTTTTTAAATGGTATTAGAAATTACTAATTTTGAATTATTATTATTTATTTTCAACAAAATAAATCAATTAATGTTAATATCTACATTTTTGAAAATATTTATAAAAAATATAATTTGTAATTTTATTACATTGTTAATATTCATATTTTATTAAAAACTATTTATTTTTAATTACAAATTTGTTTTTATTTTTAATAAAACGTGAGTTAAAATTAATTTGCATAATATAAATTGAATTTATAATTTGTGGTTTTTAAAAAATTAAAATAAAAAAAATATTTTTAAAAATAAATTATCTAAAAAAGTCTTAGTTTTTTATTTTTTGAAAAATATTTTTAAGAACTTGCACTAAAGAATCAAAATACCTCCTAATTTGAATGAATTGAAATCTCAATGAGATTTCATTTCCATTGAAATCATTTTTCATTTCATTCTCATCATCATTTTTAAATTACCTAAATATGGGAGTGAAAGAGAAAATGCACTCCTCATTTTCACAGTACCAAACACACCCTAATGGGGAGTGATTAGGAATAGAACATTATGTGTTGTGCTTGAAAGGTTTGCTTAATTCTGCTGCAATCTCCAAAGATTTGGAAATATCCACTAATAATATTCATCGGTAGTATATATATATATATACACACACATAGACTTATATTACAAGGTGTTGGTTGCCAGCTCTTTTTGTCAGTTCGACTGGTGGTAGAACTGCTTTGGTTTGGGAAGCAGCGAGTGTAAGTTGTGTCTGCTGTGACATCAAAAGAACAGAATAGATGTGAAGGCAAAACTATATATGAACAGCATTCCCTCCTCGTCCTTTTTTAAAAAGGCTCAAGAAGTTAACGAAGCGACTCAAATAGCAGAAACCACCGGAAAAAAATAAGGTAGTAGAACAATCAGATGAACAAATTACAACCACATAAGAAAAATGGGACTAAGCCCTGCAAACTTGAATGTAAAAGTTTTTTGCAGTTTTTCCCTTACTCCTCTGAAAGAAAAGAAAATAACATTGAAATTGCCAAAAGGAGCATCAACCCTTTACAAGTGAAGCCACCCCCTTCTTTCTTGGCACTTCTAATATATTCTTATTTGCCTATTAGAAAAACGGCATATAACAGTGCAAAGGCATGTTGAGGCCTTCAACCTCATTCCAACGGCGGCGATATCCAACCTCTATAGTACTAGGGCATTAAAGGCCCGTAATAATATAACAACAATACTCCTCCTCTGGACAGTGTGGACACCTTCCACTTAATTTCATCTCCCCTTCACCTAATGCCTCCAACATCCTAAAGGCTTGGAGCTAAGGTCAACTCCTTCCCAGGCAAATACAAATGAAGAGAAGTTTCTTGAGTATTACAACATAATCTTCATTTGCCTCCCTTGGATTAAATCTAACTTTGTTGCTGCAGATATTAATGCTTTGGAACCGGTCTCTGGTCGCAATGGATGCTTGTGGTTTCCAAACTCGAAAACTAAAAACGCACAGCCAATTCTCAAACTTAGCATCCTGTTAACATAAGAGAAAAGTTGCAGTCGCATTTGAGGAAAATGCATTTCCCAACTGGTCTGCAGAGTTCAAAAGATAATATTGAATATCATAGCACATTTCTATCATTCTCCTCTAGTCACTTATTTACATGCGTTTCTCAATCATAAGTCGAAAACATATGTTATTGTAGAATTTTTGGACTTGCAGTCACTTACAGTTTCTGTAACGACCCGCACCCAACCATGTAAATATTGTCCGCTTTGGGCCCAAGGGGGCCCTCACGGTTTTAAAACGCGTCTACTTGGTTAAGAGGAGTCTCTACATATATAGCGTCAAAAACTTGCTCCCCTATCCGATGTGGAACATCACAAACACCCCCCCATGCAGACACAACGTTCTCGTTGTGTCCCATGGGATTGCGGGGCCAAACAGACAAACACCCCTTACGGAACCAAACAAACCCCCACACCGGGGTCGGGGATCGGCTCTGATACCATTTGTAACGACCTGCACCCAACCATGTAGATATTGTCCGCTTTGGGCCCAAGGGGACCCTCGCGGTTTTAAAACGCGTCTACTTGGTTAAAAGGAGCCTCTACATATATAGCGCCAGAAACTTACTTCCCTATCTGATGTGGGACATCACAGTTTCAATGAGCTGCCAGCTTAATCCCCATTAACAGATTCACCACCTCAAGCATGGCACGCCGCTTCCATGAGTCATCAAATGTGCACAATCATGCAATTGAAAGCTCACCCAACATTTGATCCTTCCACTTTGTAATAGTTGAAAAGTACGGATGATTCAACACATCATCTTCCCTCCCATTTGCAACCATCCACTCCACCCAGCCAACCAGATTGCCACCCATGGCTCAAATTTACTGTTAAAAAAGATATTACTAGGGTTGATGTCTCTGTGAATAATGTGAAGAAAAAAGTCATGACGCAGAAAGGCGAGCCCCCTGGCAGATCCCAAACAGATCTTGAACCTGGTGGGCCAGTCCAGGGCCTCAACTGCAACTGCTCTATTCCTCAACCACACGTCAAGACTTCCATTCTCCATACACTCGTACGCTAAAAACCTCTCATCCTGAAGGATGCAGCACCCAAGGAGTGGAACCAGGTTTTCACGCTTAACCTTTCCAACTGTTCCCATTTCAGATAAGAATTCCCAGTCACCATGCAAACGTCTTCTGTTGAGCCTTCTGACAGCAATTGCTCATCCCTCTGGTAGTGAGGCTCTATAATTAAACTGTACCAAACCCACCATCACCAATAATATAAGTCTTGCTGATATTGCCAGTCACTGATAAGATATCTAAAGGTTTCATCCGCAGCAAAGAGCGCTCAAATGTTGCAAAGTTAATGCTAGCTGTCCCTTTTATCTTCTTGCCCAGCAGCCCATCAGCGGATTCTGACTCAACTACTGCCACCAGCTTGCCCTTTCCCTTGTCAACAACTACAGTTTTTTGCCTCAGCATCCTCTGTGTGAGAAGGAAAATGAGCAGAACTAGGAATATGAAAGTGGTACAATAGCTCAAATAGAGGCTTGGCCGCTTGTGTCAGAGCCCTTGCAGCTGTGTAGCCCTGACAAGAAGATATAAAGGTAGGAGTGTGAGCACTGTTGGTCCTACATGCAAATCTCTGGTGCATAGCCAGTGAATCTGTTGCCGGAGAAATTGATAAAGGCAAGGCCTACTATGTCACACATATAGCATGGCATATTTCGAAATTGTTATTGGAGAAATTGAGGTATGCCAAGGCAACAAGTTTTGAGAGTGAAGAAGCTGCCTGTGACTCTGTTGTTCTAAAAATATAAAATAGAAGGGGAAGCTATATTTCATAAAAAGTCACAGACAGAGGTTAGTTGTTGGCATTTAGAAGCAACAAAGAGGCTAAAATCAAGAGAAGTGAGACCCAAGAAAGAATTCATGCTAATGTCTAGATGGGTCAGGATTTTCATGCAGAATATAAATGAGGGAAGTCAGAAGTGATCCAATGGGCCAGTTGATCAAAAAATCAAGCTTAACTAAGTTTGGCATCAACGAGCCCAGATCAACAGAGATGGTTCCAGTTAGCTGGTTATGCGAAAGGACAAGTCCTTGAAGGTTTCTCACAATGTTTTTAGCATTATTGAACCAAAAAAGTTATAATTAATAGTTCAATGATTGAATTGATGTTTGAATAGGATGAACTAGTAACATTATAAATATATTAAAATTAAAAATAATAAAATTTTAAATATATATATATATAAATTAAAAATTAATAATATTTATTTTTTATCTTTGATATTATCAATTATAAATATAAATCTATTAATATTTTAAACTTTATTAAATGGAATATGTATAATATTTAAATGTGAATATATTAAAAATGAAAGAAAATTTTAACTAATTTTATAATTTCAAAAAACATTATATTATTTTTATTTAATATTATAAATCATTTTAGAAACACATATAGATTTTTTTATTTGCTAAACTTAGTATAAAAAAAATGTACTATGGCCAAGTGGTGCTCTGTGATGCTTGCTCAGTTGAGGTTTAGGGTTCAAATGCTTGCGGTGGATCCTACAAAGAAAATAGGGGAAAGGCTGGGCTGGGCTGGGCTGGAATTGAGAACCTGTCCGGGCTTATTGGGCTTTTACTTGGGCCCCTATGAAAGAGAGGAGGGGAAGGCTGGGCTGGAATTGAGCTATGCGGTTCATGAAGAACCGCCCGGTTCAGTCGGTTCACCCTGTTTGTGGTCAGTTCAACGACCCAGAAGGAGAGGACCGAACCAGACCAGTCAAAGGTCGGCGATTGGACCGGTCAAAGAACTTCGGTACAGGCCCTGATAGACCTGCAATCTCATGATGAACCCTACCAGAAAGCTTGCGCTCTTTGCAATCTCATGATGCACGCTACTAGAAAGCTTACACTCTGCTTGGCGGTATAGCTTTGTTCTTTGCGTAACTCACTTTTCTCGTACATGATATATATTAATTTTGCTAACTTCATGTTAGTCGATTACCAACCAGCAAACTCCAAAAGTTCTATCCCAATGAAAAACTACAATCTCACTCTGCAAAATTTGGTAAAAAAAAATTATTTGGATCATACAATTGCAACAAGGTAATTGTTTTTCAACGTAATGGTTGAATTTAGATTAGAATAAGATAATAACAATTTCATTAATTAAATAATTTTATATATGGATGGGAAAAGAAATTTTACTATGCCTTACGGCTAATTGTTTTCAACATAATTTATAATACAATTGCAATGTTATTAGATAATGAAGGTAAAAAAATATACAATCTTATTTGAAAACTGTTTTTAAGAATATATATTTTTTTATTTTAAATAAAAAAGAAAATATATTTGATAACTAGAAAATTGTTTTATATTTTCTGTTTTTAAAAACAAAAAATATGGTTATCGACCCCGCATTTTTGCATGATGTGTTCTCACTAGATGACGCAATTTGCTTTTTATTTATTTATTAAAAAATATAATTTTTAGAAAAAAGACTTGGAGTTGCCACTTATTTCTATTTTATTTTATTTTTAAGGGAAAACAAAATAAGAAAAAAAAACTCTAAGTGTGACTCATTATTTGAAAAAGACAGTATATGGAAAACCAAAGTTAGGTACGGGAGTTAAGTTACTTATTGGGAATGTATGGTAAAGATTGTAACATTCTCTAAGTCCCTAAAAACGGGTCTCTACTAAAGAAGGTGAAATAAGTGTGACAATTAATAAGAAAATCATTAGATACCAATGAAATGATCAAATAATAAAACAAATCATGTATAAGGATAAAACAAAGTAGAAGTGAGATCATACCTTAATAGCAAGTAATAATGCACTATTATGAAAACAAGGTTAGGTCAAGTATAACATTATCACATGCATATCAAAGAGTAAGATAAAGATCAAACAATATTCATTAAACATAACAGTTGACAATAGAAAGAGAAAACTCATATGTAGGGCCCCCAAAGCCTAATTAATTTTGTTATGAGTTAATTCTCATAAATTCCATTACTATGAAATTATGAAAATTTATTCATTTTTATATTTTAAATTTTGAAAATGGGAGGTTTGAAAATTAAACTTGAAATTTGGAATTTTGAAAATTTATTTGAAAATGGAAGTTTTGAAAATTAAATTTAAAAATTGGAATTTTAAAGAATTATTGAAAATGAGAGTTTTGAAAATTAAATTTGAGATGAAAATTGGAATTGTGGAAAATCATTTGAAAATAGAAGTTTTGAAAATTAAATTTAAAAATTGGAATTTTAAAGAATTATTCAAAAATGAGAGTTTTGAAAATTAAATTTGAGATGAAAATTGGAATTTTGGAAAATCATTTGAAAATTGAAGTTTTGAAAATTAAATTTAAAAATTGAAATCTTGAAGAATTATTTGAAAATAGAAGTTTTGAAAATTGGAATTTTGAAAAATTATTTGAGAATGAAAGTTTTAAAAATTAATTTGGAAATTGGAATTTTGAAAAATTATTTGAAGATTAAAGTTTTGAAAATTGGAATTTTTGAGAATTATTTGAAAATGAAAATTTTAAAAATTAAATTTGAGAATTGGAATTTTAGAAAATTATTTGAAAATGGAAGTTTTGAAAATTAAATTTAAAAAATTCGAATTTTGAAGAATTATTTGAGAATGGAAGTTTTGAAAATTAAATTTGGAAATTGAAATTTTGGAAAATTATTTGAAGATTAAAGTTTTGAAAATTGGAATTTTGGGAAATTATTTGAGAATGAATTTTTTTTAAAAAAATTAAATTTGAAAATTGAAATTTTGAAAAATTATTTGAAAATGAAAGTTTTGAAAATTAAATTTGAGAATTGGAAATTTGAAAATTATTTGAAAATTATTTGAAAATAAAAGTTTTGAAAATTAAATTTAAAAAATGGAATTTTGAAGAATTATTTGAAAATGAAAGTTTTGAAAATTAAATTTGAGAATTGGAATTTTGAAAATTATTTGAAGACGAGAGTTTCGAAAATTAAATTTGAGAATTGAGATTTTGAAAAGTTGTTTAAAAAAAAGTTTTGTAAATTAAATTTGAAAAGCGGGATTTTGAAAATGGATTTTTTTAATTAAATTTTAAAAAGGGAAATTTTGAAAAATTACTTAAAATTTGATTTTTTTTAAATATATATTTGCCACGATGAAGGATTAAGAGGACGTGTGGCATCCATCTCGTTACAACAGCAAATCATGTGCTTACACCAAGGGCTTGGTGTAAGCAAGCAATGCATGCTCAACCAGTGGTGGAATTAATAATGAAAACAAGACAGTCTGCTTGTGACTTGTGAGGTGCTAGTAACCATGTTCTTGATGAAATCCGAATGACCATGAGCATTAATAACAGTGCAGTAATATTTGATGGTCCCGAACTTCCATAAAGCAATATCAATGGTAATGGTCCAAACTTCCATAAAGCGATATCAATGGTAATACCATGCTCACGTTCAGCCTTGAGCTTGTCTAAGACTCGAGCATACTTGAATGGTCATTTATTCCTTTCAGCGGCTTCTTTTTCAAACCACTCAATAATACACTTGTCAATACCTCCAAGCTTGTATATCAAATTACCAGTGGTGGTCGACTTGCCATGGTCGACATGGCCAATGACGACAATGCTGACGTGCAACTTCCCCTTACCCGTTATGAATTTTTAGCAGAAAAACTGACATATAAAAGCAGATATAAGAAGAGAAAATCTCTCACCTGGAAGACTACTATCTCTTTCTCTCGGTGCTCCTTCTCTCACAGATCATCAAGCTCAGTGCCAGTCCAAATGCCCGACCACCTTCTTCATCGACCACAGCTTTTCCACTCCATTCACATCGTTCGCAGCTGGTCCTGGTGAGATTCCGCCTGAGATCGGTCCAGGAGCCTCCGTTGGTGGTGCCAGCAGGCTGTTCGTAAGTGGCGATGGAGCCATGACCGGAGATTTCACCTTCGTCCTTGGAGCTAGCGCTGGAACCGCTGCTGGTGGAGAGGCGAGATGAGCCGGTGGAGGGGTAGCAAGTGGCGAAGTGGCCGGTGGTGGAGTTGCTGTTGGAGGGGTTGTCGGAAAGCTCCCCTGTTTTTCTCTAAAAAAAAAACCTGTCCTCTTTAAAAAATCCCTTCCTCTCTCAATCCCAGCTCTCCCTTTCCTCCCCAAAAGTCTCAGCCCCCCTTCCGTTTTCCCTCTCTTCTCGGCTTTCTTGTCAACGTCCTCCCACCCGTTCCACTGCTCCTGTCATCATTCTCTGAAACACTCTATTCCCACCATGCTCTGTTCTCAGACGTCCCTCTCTCAACCACCACCATGGCAAGGTGGTGCTGTCCTTGGCCATGCGTCCCAGACTTGGCTCATCCGAAAACCGGCCCCCACTCTAGAAAAAACCTAGTTGCCAGCTCTTCCCCAGGGTGTGGTAAAAATATACTCCCCAGAGAGACTTTGACCAAAATGAGGGTCTACAACGTGTTTTTAAATAACAGTTTTCACTTATTTTCTAATAAATGTTTTAAAAAATAATTATATAAATAATTAAAATAATTAAAAATAAAACATTAAATATAAAAAAATTATTTTAAAAATACATTTAAAAATATATTAAAAGTATTTCAAGTTTTCGTACAAATTTTTATTCTATTAGGCATCGACAACAACTTTTAAAACCTGTTTTAAAAAATTATTTTTCAAAAACAGTTACAACTTACATTCTAACCCTTTCCCAAGTTTCATGCCCCTATTCTTAATCATCGCTTAAATTTATTTGATGTACATTTTAATGTGGATTACTTTAAGAGATGGACATTTATGATTCCATACCTATATTTAAATTAAAAATTGAAAAAAAAAAAAGAGGAATAAGAACATAAACATAAATAAAGAAAAATTAAAACATAAATGGAAACAAACCAACAGTTTTCATATTTTAGTTTACAAAATTAACAAGCAAAACTCACTATATCTTGTTTTTCTACAATTAAACAAACAACATGTATGTGTTGCTTGTTGACATTAAAGTCACTAAAATCCACTGAAAAATCATAAAAAATATAACATATAATAATTATAAAAATTAATATTGTATTTATTATTTTTAATACAATTAGCAAAAATAATTTTGTATTTATAATTTTTAAGAACAATGAAGCTACCAAATATATTTAATATTTATAAAAATAAAAGACATAATTAGAATAATGCTGATATTTTTTTGGGTAAAATTCAATGAACTTATTTGATCATACAAGGGATTGTTAAGAATTGAATACGTGACCAAATATTTCTTTGCACTGTTTATGCATATGGATCCATCCAATGAGATGGGAAATTGTCATCAGCCTAACGTTTTGGCCAGCAGGCTATAAGAAGTATCAACTTCTCCCATGGTTGAGCTAAGAGCCACCCATTCCATGAAACAAGTGGTCAACTTGTTTCCCATCCTTGGCGCAAAATATAGAACAGAGACTACTCATCAAACAACAATGGCCGATTCCACTACTTCCAGCCTTAACTTGGGTACAGAGTCCAATAAGGTTGGAGCTGAAGATGCTAAGGAAATCCAGATCACCAACCAGGCTGCAGCTGAAGATGGTAGCTTGACCCACATCACATTCATGGATCCTACAGTGTACGTGGCTACAGAAGACGGTGACACGCATGTACTTGAGCAATATGATATTCAAGTCCAACTAACCCCAAAAAAGAAGAAAGTAATCCATGTTGTGGCCCAATTTGGTCAAACGGACTGCGTCAACGGGATCCTTCAACTACGTTCTCCTTCATCACTATTACAGCCCAATTAGGAAATACATTTTCTAAAATTTTTAGAAAAAAATATTTTCTAATCCTAGTGTAGACCCCCTTGTTGGCTGGAGAGGGATGAAAAATATTGTTTTTTTTAGGGGAGTGGGTGAGATTGGAAAGGATGGAGAGGACGGGAGCAGCTGGGAGATTGGACGGGGGAAAAGAAAATGATAAGAGAAATGGGAAGGTCTACAAGCAAGGTGGGAGCAGCTGGGAGAGATTGGAGGGGTGACTGATTTTTCAGGGGTTGTTGAGGCTGGTGACAGAAAAAAACACCGGAGAGAAAAACAGCAAAAGAGAAAAAAAAAAAAGGGGGAGCAAGTTTCTGGAGGTGGGAAGCCAGCTGCAGGGGTAGAGTAGCAGAGAGCTTTGAGAGGCGAGGGAGAAAAGGAAAGGAGCAGAGAGCTTAGGTAGTCGCGGGGTTTCAGAGAGATATTTTTGGGGAAGCAGAGAGTTTGAGAGAGATAGAGAGAGCTCGAAGGGCAAGCGAAGAAAAAAAGGAGTAACGGGAGAGAGCTTTTGGGAGAAGAAAAGAGAGGTATGGATACCATAAATCCTGGGATTTACTTTATCAGTATATAGTCTTGTTATTTTTCTCTCAACAGTGGTGGTTGATTGTTTGGTTATGTGTTTGATTTCATGATTCATGTTTGAGTTAATGGTTTAGTCCTGCTACATTCTTCATTTCTCTGATTGGTTTTGAGAGTGGCTCTGTTTTAGATTCACCATATATCATATAGAAATCTTTGTTTTGTTTTATTTTGTTTGCAACTCCAAGGGATATCTGGCTTGATTTCACTCACCATCATCAAAGCCCGTTGATAAAAAAATACGGAACGTGGCTCGTATGAATTCCTTTTTGTTTCTACCATGTGTGCCCTGTTTTAGCTACCTTCCCCTGTTTCTGATATTGGTTCTGGTGAGCATCTATTTTCTCACCTCTGTCCGAAGGAGCAAGGAATTTCCAATAATATATTTCAGCAGTAATCCTGGGTCCCAATACCTCTGTTACGGTTCTGGGGTTATTTGCAAGCCTTGTAGAGTTTTGGTACCAGGGCCGTCAGTGCTATTATCGCCAGTGTCACCGTCATCACCACCACGAGTGCCAGTCATTCATCCTCTCACCAGTCAACCAAGAAATTTCAACGTTGCTTCAGAAAATCCGAAAGTGGGCTTCTCTACTGTGAAGGTCTCAAAGTCCAACAAAGTGTATTTTTAATGGGAATGAGAAGCTTTTGGAGGATTTGATGCTAGCTGCCCGAGAATGATGACCCGTAGGCCTACCAAATCCAAATATCTTAATTCATGTGATGGGGAATGAGAATAGGAGAATATCCTAATAAGAATAATCAATTCAAAAGCATAATGGAATTAGGGCCCCACAAGTCCAATTCTTTCACGCTAGTTTGTTTTCTTTTTTTTTACTCATTTCCCAATTAAACATACCACTTAGCAGCTAGGTCACATTGCATGGCCATTTTGGCATGCAAATCTTTCACCACCACTCACCATTTTGTTTATTATTTCCTTCACATTTTAATATTAAATTTCAATTCTTCAAAATTATAACTTCCAAATTTAATCTCCGATTTCAAAAATTCTAATTATTCCCGTTCATTAATTTAATTATTATTATTATTATTATTGTTTATTTATTTATTTAAAATTCCATCATTAAGTAATTCTTCAAAATCCCGATTTCTAAATTCAATTTCTAATTTCCGGAATTCCAATTTCCACATTTATTTATTTAATCCTTATTATTTTTATTTTTATTATTTCATTTGTTCATTCTAAAATTCAATTCTAAACAATTCATCTAAATTTCCGACTTCCGATTTTTAATTTCTAAATTCCAAAATTTCCCATATTCACATTAATTTATTTAATCACTAATATTTCATTCATTTATTTCAAATTCCATTTTAAATCAGTTCTTTAAAACTTCTGATTTCCGAATTAAATTCTTAATCCCGAAAATTCTCGTACTCCCATTAATTTATTTAATCATTAGAATTTTATTCATTTATTTTAAAACTCCATTTAAAATCAATTCTTTAAAACTTCTGATTTCCGAATTAAATTCCTAATCCCGAAAAATTCTCATATTCACATTAATTTATCACTAATGGTTTATTTATTCATTCTAAAATTCTATTTTAAACATTTCTTTAAAATTTCCGACTTCCGAATTTAATTTCCAATTTCAAAAAATTCCAATATTCCCATTTATTTAATCATTATTTTCGTCCTTATATTATTATTCCATTTATTTATTTATTTATTTTTCCATTTTTAAACAGTTTTTTTCAAAGTTCTAATTTCCAAACTTAATTCCTGATTTCCAAAATTCTAATTTCTTTCAAGTTTAATATCCAAAATTCCAATTCTTAAATCTAATTCTCAAGACTCCAATCTTCAAATAATTTTCGAGACTCCAATTTTCAAATGAATTTCAAAAATCAAATTTTCCCCTCGAACTGTTTTATTTCCACTCGGGTTCTCAAATAAACCTTCTATTCTTCTTGGTTTTTATATAAGCATTAATGTGATTCTCGCAATTCCAAGATAATGGAATTTGTGAGACTAATTCATGCAAAAATAAATCGAGCTTTGGTGGGCCCCCCACATATGTGATTTCATGACTAATTGATTAATTGATTGATTTATTTATTTGTCATGCGTGATTGATTTACTCTGTTCTTGATATACATATAATCATTCTGTGTTTATTCACTAACCCCATTCCATGATAGCGCGTTGCTGTTTGCTGCCCAGGTACGCATTCACTCATTCTGATCATTCACTATACATATTGTGATCCTCATATACGCATGATTGATGCGAGTATCCATTGACTTTCTTATTAATTGCCACACCAGCTTCATTTTATTAGTAGAGACCCGACTTTAGGGATTTAGAGGGGTGCTATGGTATCTACCGTACCTTCCCGATAAGTAACCTGACCCCCGAACCCGATCCGGTTTTTCGCAGACCGCCTTTTCCAAAATAAGGAGTCACACTTAGGGTTTTTCTTTCTTATTTTGTTTACCCTTTTAAAAAATAAAACAAAAATAAGTGGCGACTCCAAGTCATTTTCAAATAATCAATAAAAGTCAATTTTTCGAAATAAAAAGCGAGTTTCGCCATTGAGTGGGAAACACATTGAGCCGAAATGCGGGGTCCACAAAATGGCGACTCCACTGGGGATCTTTAGAGGGTCAAGCTTGAACTTAAAGTGAAGTAAATGTGGCGTTTGATGAGTCGATCAGTGGGTACCTATTTCTTGATTGCACATTGAGAGTTCCCGATACTATTGGATGCATGCTTGGGTGTTTGTTTTTACTTGGGACATTGACATGCTGATTATGTTGATTGATCATCTTACCTTGCTTAGCATAGTGACTTTGATTTTGCCATGTTTGTTCTGATTACCTCACGTGCATCGACTCACCATTGTATATCATTTGATTTGACATGATTGATTCTCTCGGCTATATATTATCTTGATTATCATGGAGCATGCTATCATTGTCAGATATTCTTCCCGCTTAGCTTGTGTGTAGATTTGGATGATATATACCTGTTTTGTATGACTGTCTGTTGCATGACTTCTCTCATCCTGTTGTGATTGCATGAGTTGCGTGTCTATGTGGGACACACACTTATCCCCTTATTTCCAAGTCCCTAGTCTCGGTCGACATTGTTTTTCTTGATCTCGTATTTGATATGAGACTTGTTTGCTCTTCGACTGAGCTAGTGATTAGGAGTAGGGTCTAGCGACGGGCTATACCGATGTTTGGGAGCGTTCTGGAGGAGACCGACATATCGATGCTGATTGGAGTCCGATCATTGAAGACCTGTATAGCCCCGAGCTAGGTTTCATGGATAGTTGTGCGATCTGTGTGTTTTCTCTCTTGTTTTAGCATTCTTAGGGTTTTCGGATGCACCCACACCATTCACTGTGCACTCTAGTTGACCGTTGAGCGTTGAGAGTTTGAGAGGTTTCACCATAGGACACCCCCTGGGATTTCGAGGTAGTGCATGTGTGGAGGTGATGACCACCTTGCATGGAAGCGCCCCGTCTCTTTGGAGGCGTGCAGAGGGTTGCGTACCACCGGAGGGTATGATCGCTTCTGCTAGGAATCTTTAAAGTCCACCCATATCCGTTTAGAGCCACCTTCACCTTGTAGGTTGAGCTATAGATCCTTTGATTAGGATTCCTTCCTCACACGTGGGTGCATCTGAGAGCCTTCAGAGCCTCTGTAGTCATAGTTTGGATTTGTTACTCCTTCTTTTTTTTAGTCTCCATTTAAGAGTGCTCAGAGATCGGTTCGAGTTTGAGTATCGGTCGGATCACCTTTGTCCTGTCACCTTGGTTTGTGTTTTTCACTCGATGAGTTTGTCATGTTTTCTCCCTAGGGCTTTTGTTTTTCTTTCTTGGCTCGACACACCCCTTCACTTTGTTGTCACTTACTCGATACTTCGGGATATGTTCATCGATCATGATCATCTTGTTTTAGCATTGTACACCTATCACGAGCCCGATACCTCATTCTTTGTTTGATCCTTGATTCAATTTTCGACTCGATGCTCATATTTTCATTACGGAAAGGTGAAAGGCACGTTTTCATATTCACACTTTTTTCGAGAGAGTCGCCTTGATCACCCTATCATTTTTTCTCTTATGGAGCTCGGGTTGAAAGTCGAGTTAAGGATATGTGTTTATAGATGGAGTATTGATCTCGTGATAGCGTGTTTTTCGCACCTCTTTCATATTGGATTATTGATGAGAATTCTCTAGTCACATTTGTAGCCATCTCGCAGTGGACACCTTTATGACTCCAGAGTTCTCGTCATATATCCAGATTTCTGATTGCCACCTCAGGACCATGTGCTTGTATGTTGTATTGTCGTCTTTTAGAGTTTATCTCGTGTCCTTCATCTGTTTTGTTTGCATTGTAGGGAGTCGTTTTAGGAGTTGCTTGAGTCTGGAGTTACATCATTGGAGGAGAGTAGGAGGTCGATTGATCAGAGTGGATTCGTATCCGAGTTCAGACAGTTCAGTTGAGATGTCGGACGAGCTAGCTTCCACACTTGCTTCCTTTCAGGAGTTCATGGCCGGAGTCAGTAGACGCTTGGATCAGTTAGAGAGTTCTCGCCAGGATCCTCATCCGCCTGGCATGGTCACTGACGAGACGATTCCTCATGCATCTCAGACAGCACAGACTCGTCCACCTGGGGTTTCACTTGGTACTCCGTTCCATTTGGCAGATCATTATGAGACCATTCCACCACCTACTGTCACAGTGCCACCTCCCATTGTTCCCACTATTGAGGATACTCGTTTAGCCGAGCAGGAGGCCAAGGTTGAGAGGCTTGAGTCCATGATGAGACGGATCAGATTGCAGGACGGAGGTTTGACTTGGGATGATAGAGACGGCATACCGGCGGCTAGCTTGCCCGCCAAGTTTCGCATGCCAGACATTGAGCGTTACAGTGGGATTGGTTGTCCCAAGATCCACTTGAGACTGTTCAGCACGGTCATGAGGGCACATGGTATCGACGATCCGCAGTTGGTGGCCCTCTTCCCTATGTCACTTAGTGGAGCAGCTCAGAGGTGGTTTGCTTCGGTTGAGCCTTCGAGACTCCGCACCTGGGGGGATGTGGCTCATGAGTTCCTGACTCAGTTTGCTTTTAGTGCTGATATTGACGTGTCTAGACGAGAGTTGGAGGCCACCAGGCAGAGACCAGACGAGTCTATTTCTTCATTTGTCACTCGTTGGAGGGCAAAAGTGGCTGGTATGATAGACCGGCCTAAGGAGCAGGATCAGATTGATATGGTTCTTCGGAACCTACAGCCGAGGTTCGCGAGACGTCTTGTGGGCGTCCCATTTCAGGACCTCAAGAGTCTGGTTCAGGCGGCTTTTAGTGTTGAGGAGGCTATTGCTCGAGGATTATGGACAGATACTGCTATTTCCCCTGACAGTAAGGGGAAGAGGCCTATTGGATCATCTACCAGATCTGGAGAGGTTGGTGCTATTAGTTATCAGCACCAGAGGCCCGTGTGTCACTCAGCTTATAGGCTTCCTACAGTCAGAGCTCCTTTCTCTCTTCCACAGTATCAGTATCGGCTGGATTATGCTTAGGAGCCTTACATTGCTCAGACTAGCATGCAGCCGCGACCACCACATCCGAGAGCCGCTACTCACCCACCGCCTAGACCATATGCACAGAGGCCCGCGAGACAGTTCACTCCGTTGGGCATGACTTTGACTAGAGCTTTTGAGAAGCTCAGGGATGCTGGAGTGATTGTTCCTTTGGCGCCAAGGCCTTTGCCCCATCCTATTCCTCCTCATTTCCGTTCACATGAGCACTGCTTGTATCATTAGATTTCGGGGCACGATACTGAGCGTTGTTCAGCACTTCATCATGCGATACAGGATTTGATCGATTCAGGGTTGGTCAACTTGGCTGGGCCAAGTGTGACCACCAATCCTCTGCCTACGCATTCTACACATGCAGTTCCTCCTCCTCCTGGTCTTCAGTAGATTGATTTGGATGTTGATGGTATCGATGATCGCATAGTATTTTGGGACATCTCGGGTTGGGGACTTGTTTCAGTTGACATGGGTACATCATTTTGCAGCGGTTTAGCTCAGAGCATCTTTCATTTTGATTTATGGTCGTCGTCAGAGTCGTTCCCGTTCTGTCGAGTCCAGTTTGGTTCAGAGTTGTTGTTTATAGTTCATGCTGGGAGTCTAGTCTTTTGTAGTCCTCTATTGCTTCACACATGATGTACTCATTTGGTTCATTTAGTGATATGATCTTTTTATTTTGAGTGTGTGTTATTCTCTTTTCTAATGAGTATGTTTTGCATATCTTGCGTTGATGTGTGTTATGCTTTTGATTTGAGACAGATTTTCACTTATACATCATGATCACTTTGGCCTGACCTATCATGAAGGATATTGAGCCTATTGACCTAGGATTAGGAGATCGACCTAGGGAGTTTGAGATTATGACCCATTTCACCTTCTGATCAGAGCAGCGTTATATCTATATCCATATCTTGACTTTTCAGACTTGTTGACTTACCTATTTTGAGCTTGACATGACACTACCCTTGGTACCGTTATACGACATTACCATCCTCGTTCACCTTATCATGCTACAGTACCATCGCTTTTCCTTTCCATCATTTCCTTGATCTGACTAGGTAGAGTCCGAGATGGTTAGACCCGAGGTGAGCTTTACACGATGATAGATGGATCGTGATGAGAGAGTGGCTTGACCGTTTGGTGATATTGTTGAGATGGAGGGGTTATCATGGAGCATCCAGATTTGAGTAGTTACACATGACTTCAGAGAGTCGGGATGATTAGACATGGTGATTTTATGAGATGATGGTGAGTGGCTTATGATGACAGAGTGAGTTGATTTTCAGAGTACATTGATGGTTATCATAGAGCATCAGTGGGAGCTTTCGCACGATTTCAGAGGAGTCGCCATGACTATGTTGGATGGATGCTAGTCTTTAGTATTGGCCATGTGAGATCTCGAAAGCACAATGTTTGAGGTTTTGGTCAAATGATGGGTGGCCATCATTTCATGAGCCTATTTACTTTATCACCCTCACATATAGAGTTACCCGTTGTTAGCCCTTTGAGCCTCACATGAGCACATAGCCTTTTCTTTCATCACCTCATTTACCTATTACACCATATAGTGCTTGCATGCTATGTTTGGATACGTCATGAGTTCCAGACCTGACATACATATTCGAGCCTCATTCTTCACTCTTCACTGCGATATTTTCCGCTTGGACATCATTTCATCGCTATTTTCCGATATCGCATACCACCACTTGTGATATCCGTTCTCTGTCTTTTCCTTTCCTCATTGATTACTCGACATTATCCTTGTTTCACCTTGAGTGGTGGTTTTTCACACGTCATTGCATGGAGGATTGTCACATTTTTCCCTATTATTCACCCCATGGGCAGTGGTTCAGAGATGTTATTTTGAGAGGTTGTCTTGTTAGTGAGGATTCATATTACATTCGTATGTGGAGAGGGTTTGATCATTTGGACATGTATTTTCATGGGAGTTCATTCATTATTGATCAGGGTATGCGCAAAAAAAAAAAAAAAAAAAAAAAAAAAAAAAAAAAAAAAGCGCATTATTCATTATATCATTCTTCATTGGGCATGTGTATGAACGTGTCAGGTTGCTTCATTGAGTTCCTGTGTTAGAGAGAGTTCGTATGAGAGCTTCTTTCTGAGATTCATCTTGATGCATATTTTGGGTGAGAGTATGAGTCACCCATTCGATTTTTCTGAGAGAGTCGAGTGACCTTTTCTTTAGTATCTCTGGATCCTTGCTCTATCCATCATTCCATCTATTTCAGATATGACTATTTTCCATGCTTTGATGCGAGTTGACCATCACTCACTTTTCTATCTCTTCGTCTTCTTCTATCTTTATTTTATTCCTCCATTCCACTCTACCTCATTTGATTTCTTTCTTCTCTCATCCTGCTTGATGTTTGACTTGGGTTCAGCATCCACACATCATACTTGTTCATTCGATGTGACCATTCATTTATCATCACTTTTCATATGGGGACGCTTAGGTCTGGGACTCATGACGCTTTCTACGCATTGCATCTCATGCATGAGGGGTATGGGGATTATATCATTGGGATTTTTGAGCCTAGTTTCCTTTCGTTTCTTTCACCCTATTACCTTGGCCTACGTTACGTCCCGTGTCTGAAGACCACCCTGAGGCCATTACTTCACACATTGTGTTTGACAGCTCACACGTGGGCAATACTCGAGCTTGGTCGGAGATTATTTCTCAGAGCATGATGGATGGGGAGTTGAGATGATGATTTACACTGGGGCATACCCCCATTATCAGTGATGGATTTTCAGAGGCGCCGTTATCTACACTGGGACATACCTCGCTCATCGATGACGTTTTCTTTCGGGATGATGTTTTGCATTGAGGCATAGTCAGTTCGCTTCTTCACTTGGGTTATGATGGATTAGGAGTTGCAGGATGACCTTACACTAGGGCATAGCCACTTCAGAGAGCACTTTTATTGGAGATACAGTCACTCTACTCGATACTCTACATTGGGACACACTCTACTCATTGATGGTTGATTTTTGAGATGATGATTTATTTGAGGCGTAGCCCTCTCATTGGTGATGGACTTTGATTGTTCATTGGAACATAGTCACTTCAGGTGGTTTATACTGGGGCATAGCCACCACATTCACATTCATGGAGCCCGAGGTTTCTGATTCCTATGGATTACGTTGAGATGTTTCCGTTTGGCACCAGGAGTAGAGGTTGATTGATTTGTTGACTCAGATACACTACTTTACACTGGGGCATAGCCAGTATGGAGAGTATTTTTCATTGGAGCATAGTCACCCTATTGGATGCCTTACACTGGGGCATATCCATCTTTTGGAGGGAGATCAGACTGATTCTTGACGTTGGAGCATCCGACGGGTGATATAGAGATCGTTGGATTGTTTCATGTTGTCCTCATTTCATACTGGGGCATAGCCACCTTGTTAGAGGTTTTGACATCGAGATTCAACTTTCTGTTTGTGATTATTGCTTCTGATGGATTATGGAGCTATTGATACCTCGGGTTTAGTCTTCTCGGCGTACTTGGACGATCTCAGATACATACCTTTCATCTCGTACTGAGTTATTTCACCCTGGATACTTTCACGCCTTCCATCATACCAAAGCCTGATCATCACCTTATTTTATCCTACACATCCCACTGTGACACAGGACCTCACCCCTCTCTCAATTAGGAGGAGATGTAGATCAGTCCTCGATTACCTTGGTTGTGCTTTCATATATCTTTTGGACTTTAGGTTCAACATTTTCCATGATGGCAGGGCCTGACAGATTGTTGACTTATTAGTGACGATGTTTTCACTTTGACGGTTGGCATGATTGAGTGTTGATTTTTGAGCATTGGTCATCATTGTTTTTATTTGTCAGTTATTTCTGTTTAGTCAGCATGGTATCACGATGCATGGTCCTGTTTAGCATTACCTATCTGAGGTTGGATGTTTTCATTACATGATGGATGAGCATATTTCATAGCACATTAGTTTTGAGGCATTGTGTATCCTAGTCTGTTCACTGTCACATGCTAGGGCATACCCCTTCTTCGAGAGCATCGGACTTTCCACAGGTTTCATTCACCTTTTCGATCTAGTTGCTGACCTCCGAGAGTTGCATACTGGGGCATACCCTCCTTCCCTAGGAGCATCGGGCCTTCCATAGGCTTCATTATCTTTCGACCTAGTTGTCGATCCTCATGAGTTGTCATACTGGGGCATATCCCCTCCGGCCGAGTTTGCTTGCATCATTATCTGAGTCATCATTTGGTTTTGGGTCACTTGATCAGGTCATTCATCATCTTGTCAGTTCACTTAGAGTTTGGGGCCGCACCTATATCGATCAGCCATCTTCCTGTCATGTCAGTTTTCGAGTCGGGACCGCACCTATATCGATCGGTCATTATTGTGTCAGTTTGAGTCGGGGCCGCACCTATATCGATCGGTCATCTCCCTGTCATGTCAGTTTTCGAGTCGGGACCGCACCTATATCGATCGGTCATCATTCTATCAGTTTGAGTTTAAGTCGGGGCCGCACCTATATCGATCGGCCATCTTCCTATCAGTTCAGTTCGAGTCGGGACCGCACCTATATCGATCGGTCATCATCCTATCAGTTTGAGTTTGAGTCGGGGCCGCACCTATATCGATCGGCCATCTTCCTATCAGTTCAGTTTCTAGGACCGCGCCTATATTGATCGGTCATTACCGTGTCAGTTTGAGTCGGGGCCGCACCTATATCGATCGACCATCTCCTTGTCATGTCAGTTTTCGAGTCGGGACCGCACCTATATCGATCGGTCATTATCGTGTCAGTTTGAGTCGAGGCCGCACCTATATCGATCGGCCATCTCCTTGTCATGACAGTTCAGTTTTTGGGACCGCACCTATATCGATCGGTCATTATCGTGTCAGTTTGAGTCGGAGCCGCACCTATATCGATCGGCCATCTCCTTGTCATATCAGTCAGAGTTCGGGACCGCACCTATATCGATCGGTCATTATCGTGTCAGTTCGAGTCGGGATCGCACCTATATCAATCGGTCATCATCTTATCAGTCAGAGTTCGGGGCCGCACCTATATCGATCGGCCATCTCCTTGTCATGACAATTCAGTTTCTGGGACCGCACCTATATCGATCGGTCATTATCGTGTCAGTTCGAGTCGGGGCCGCACCTATATCGATCGGCCATCTCCTTGTCATGTCAGTTCAGTTTCTGGGACCGCACCTATATCTATCGGTCATTGTTTTGTCGGATTGAGTTGAGTCTTGTTCACCTCTGAGTCACGCCGGCATAGTTGAGTCTTCTTTGCATTCTGAGTCACCATTATTCCTCCATTTTAGGTTGTTCAAAGCCATTATCCTCACTCGGTTACCTGGAGCTTATTGCTTAATCGTCATCGCTCTTTTGGGATTCCCCTTCCACTACACATGACACAGTATTTTGGAATCACGACACATACTTTGGTCATGTTGTTAGGCATCCTACGCTTGGCATTCTCATGTAGGTCACATAGGGAGTCTCCTTTGGACACGTTCTTTCTCGTACTTTAAGGTGGTTCGACCGTTACTCATCTTTGACATCGATCTTTGAGTCACTCTCGGAGACGTTTTAGAGGGAGTCTGGGTCCTTAGTGTGGCTTCAGAGGCATTTTGAGATATCATTTTCCCTTAGGGTTAGAGCCTTTGTTCATTTGTTGGCTTGAGTGAGTTCTGGTTTCACTCGTGTCCTTTTGGGGGTCTCCTTTGTTCTTCGGTAGAGTTCACTTCATTCCACTCACTATTCACACTTTCTTTTCACTCTAGTGTTCATATTCCTTACACTCGTGAACTCTACCGAAGAGGGGCATATTTGTAGACCCCCTTGTTGGCTGGAGAGGGATGAAAAATATTGTTTTTTTTAGGGGAGTGGGTGAGATTGGAAAGGATGGAGAGGACGGGAGCAGCTGGGAGATTGGACGGGGGAAAAGAAAATGATAAGAGAAATGGGAAGGTCTACAAGCAAGGTGGGAGCAGCTGGGAGAGATTGGAGGGGTGACTGATTTTTCAGGGGTTGTTGAGGCTGGTGACAGAAAAAAACACCGGAGAGAAAAACAGCAAAAGAAAAAAAAAAAAAAGGGGGAGCAAGTTTCTGGAGGTGGGAAGCCAGCTGCAGGGGTAGAGTAGCAGAGAGCTTTGAGAGGCGAGGGAGAAAAGGAAAGGAGCAGAGAGCTTAGGTAGTCGCGGGGTTTCAGAGAGATATTTTTGGGGAAGCAGAGAGTTTGAGAGAGATAGAGAGAGCTCGAAGGGCAAGCGAAGAAAAAAAAGGAGTAACGGGAGAGAGCTTTTGGGAGAAGAAAAGAGAGGTATGGATACCATAAATCCTGGGATTTACTTTATCAGTATATAGTCTTGTTATTTTTCTCTCAACAGTGGTGGTTGATTGTTTGGTTATGTGTTTGATTTCATGATTCATGTTTGAGTTAATGGTTTAGTCCTGCTACATTCTTCATTTCTCTGATTGGTTTTGAGAGTGGCTCTGTTTTAGATTCACCATATATCATATAGAAATCTTTGTTTTGTTTTATTTTGTTTGCAACTCCAAGGGATATCTGGCTTGATTTCACTCACCATCATCAAAGCCCGTTGATAAAAAAATACGGAACGTGGCTCGTATGAATTCCTTTTTGTTTCTACCATGTGTGCCCTGTTTTAGCTACCTTCCCCTGTTTCTGATATTGGTTCTGGTGAGCATCTATTTTCTCACCTCTGTCCGAAGGAGCAAGGAATTTCCAATAATATATTTCAGCAGTAATCCTGGGTCCCAATACCTCTGTTACGGTTCTGGGGTTATTTGCAAGCCTTGTAGAGTTTTGGTACCAGGGCCGTCAGTGAATGCTATTATCGCCAGTGTCACCGTCATCACCACCACGAGTGCCAGTCATTCATCCTCTCACCAGTCAACCAAGAAATTTCAACGTTGCTTCAGAAAATCCGAAAGTGGGCTTCTCTACTGTGAAGGTCTCAAAGTCCAACAAAGTGTATTTTTAATGGGAATGAGAAGCTTTTGGAGGATTTGATGCTAGCTGCCCGAGAATGATGACCCGTAGGCCTACCAAATCCAAATATCTTAATTCATGTGATGGGGAATGAGAATAGGAGAATATCCTAATAAGAATAATCAATTCAAAAGCATAATGGAATTAGGGCCCCACAAGTCCAATTCTTTCACGCTAGTTTTGTTTTCTTTTTTTTTACTCATTTCCCAATTAAACATACCACTTAGCAGCTAGGTCACATTGCATGGCCATTTTGGCATGCAAATCTTTCACCACCACTCACCATTTTGTTTATTATTTCCTTCACATTTTAATATTAAATTTCAATTCTTCAAAATTATAACTTCCAAATTTAATCTCCGATTTCAAAAATTCTAATTATTCCCGTTCATTAATTTAATTATTATTATTATTATTATTGTTTATTTATTTATTTAAAATTCCATCATTAAGTAATTCTTCAAAATCCCGATTTCTAAATTCAATTTCTAATTTCCGGAATTCCAATTTCCACATTTATTTATTTAATCCTTATTATTTTTATTATTATTATTTCATTTGTTCATTCTAAAATTCAATTCTAAACAATTCATCTAAATTTCCGACTTCCGATTTTTAATTTCTAAATTCCAAAATTTCCCATATTCACATTAATTTATTTAATCACTAATATTTCATTCATTTATTTCAAAATTCCATTTTAAATCAGTTCTTTAAAACTTCTGATTTCCGAATTAAATTCTTAATCCCGAAAATTCTCGTACTCCCATTAATTTATTTAATCATTAGAATTTTATTCATTTATTTTAAAACTCCATTTAAAATCAATTCTTTAAAACTTCTGATTTCCGAATTAAATTCCTAATCCCGAAAAATTCTCATATTCACATTAATTTATCACTAATGGTTTATTTATTCATTCTAAAATTCTATTTTAAACATTTCTTTAAAATTTCCGACTTCCGAATTTAATTTCCAATTTCAAAAAATTCCAATATTCCCATTTATTTAATCATTATTTTCGTCCTTATATTATTATTCCATTTATTTATTTATTTATTTTTCCATTTTTAAACAGTTTTTTTCAAAGTTCTAATTTCCAAACTTAATTCCTGATTTCCAAAATTCTAATTTCTTTCAAGTTTAATATCCAAAATTCCAATTCTTAAATCTAATTCTCAAGACTCCAATCTTCAAATAATTTTCGAGACTCCAATTTTCAAATGAATTTCAAAAATCAAATTTTCCCCTCGAACTGTTTTATTTCCACTCGGGTTCTCAAATAAACCTTCTATTCTTCTTGGTTTTTATATAAGCATTAATGTGATTCTCGCAATTCCAAGATAATGGAATTTGTGAGACTAATTCATGCAAAAATAAATCGAGCTTTGGTGGGCCCCCCACATATGTGATTTCATGACTAATTGATTAATTGATTGATTTATTTATTTGTCATGCGTGATTGATTTACTCTGTTCTTGATATACATATAATCATTCTGTGTTTATTCACTAACCCCATTCCATGATAGCGCGTTGCTGTTTGCTGCCCAGGTACGCATTCACTCATTCTGATCATTCACTATACATATTGTGATCCTCATATACGCATGATTGATGCGAGTATCCATTGACTTTCTTATTAATTGCCACACCAGCTTCATTTTATTAGTAGAGGCCCGACTTTAGGGATTTAGAGGGGTGCTATGGTCTCTACCGTACCTTCCCGAAAAGTAACCTGACCCCCGAACCCGATCCGGTTTTTCGCAGACCGCCTTTTCCAAAATAAGGAGTCACACTTAGGGTTTTTCTTTCTTATTTTGTTTACCCTTTTAAAAAATAAAACAAAAATAAGTGGCGACTCCAAGTCATTTTCAAATAATCAATAAAAGTCAATTTTTCGAAATAAAAAGCGAGTTTCGCCATCGAGTGGGAAACGCATTGAGCCGAAATGCGGGGTCCACACCTAGGTTTATTTTTTATTTATAAAAATAAGAAGAAATTTTTTTGATAGTATAACAAAAAGAAAAAAAACAATTTTTTTTGGATAATTTTTCAATTTTTACATTTACTTGTGAGTATAACCTTTTATTTTAAATTTAATTTATATAAATTAACTTTTTTAAAAAATAAATCTTTATTTCTCTAATCTTTACAAGCTAAAGAAAAAGAAAATCCTATTTGGACAAACAACTTTGAAAGTACGGACTTAAAGATTTGAAGGAGTCACGAACACTTCTACCAAAACAATTATATTGCACATTTGTACCTCTATCTACTCCTTTTAACTCTTAGCATATAATTAGTAGGGTTTGAACATAGATACATCTACCACTTTCACCAAATCTTGTTTCACTTTTGTTTTTAGAAATAGGATTTTTTTTTGAAATTATATTATAATTAGATTTTTTTTAATGAGTTTTTATTGGGTTTGATGGTTTTTCCCATGTTTGCACAAGAAACGATGATGTGGATTTGATAAAAACTATTAAGAATTGAGTGAATTGTGTGTTTTATATATATATATATATATATATATTTGAATGTGAATGGAATGACAAATATATACCTGTTTTAATTATTTTGTTATAATATATTTTTATCTCTTGTTTTAATTCGAATGACAAAACTTGGAGGATATTAATACCTACATCTTTGATAAAGGTGGTAGGGTTTTAAGATACTTTTATCATTTTGATATGGTAAATACCTAGTTTTTATCAAGGATGAAAATATTAGTAATCATGAATATATCGGTACTTCGATTTTATGAATATATCAAATATATCATAGATATTTTGGAAAAAAAAATATTGATAGGCTTAAAATTGATCAAAGTTTATAAAAATATAAGAAAAACTTCATAAAAAAATAATTAGAAGTATAATATATATTTTAAAGTTGTTTTATTAAATAATTTGATATCCGTATAATATGATTTATCATATTTGATAATAATATCGTATGTATCAATAAAAATATGAATTTTATAAGCGTACATTTATTATTAAATTACATCAAATATTATTTCACAATACTATTATGATATTTGATTATAATATGTCTAATTTTAAAACATATATTAATATTAAAATTACGATCCATTTAATTTAATTGTATTAAATGATATAAAATAAATTATGATATATGTGCAAATTTTTAATATTTAATTAATCTATTAATGATATTAAAAACACTATGAAGAAAATTATCATGATAATTTTTATATTTTTGGTAATCAATTAAAAGAAACTTTTGCATTTAATTATAAAATAATTATAATTGATTTGCTCTCTAAAATATTATTTTAATATTTTTTTATATGATGACTTTGAATATACGTTTAGTGCATCATATTCAACAAGGAACAAACTTGTCCTAGTGGTAAGGTGAATTGAACCTCAAATCTTTTGTTTAGGATTTACTGCAAAATATCGTCGATTTTTGGGGATTTTTCCCTAAATTTCGTCAAAACAATATTTTTTCATCAAATATCATTTCCATAACCTCTGATACATGATATATCGGTAATATATCGTCAATATATCTCGATATTTTCTTCCATAGTCTTTATCGATATTAATATTTGAGATTGATTTATGTTTGAAATTTCACTTACTAATTAATTGGGTCCACTAAGGAATGTGAACCTAAGCTAAAAGAGACTATTCATCTCTAGAAAAACAATTGTTTTATTATGATATACTTCCAACTCTTGTTTTAACTTGAATGACAAAGTTTGGAGGATATTAACACATATATCTTGATAGAGGTAGTAGTGTTTTAAGATATTTCAACTATTATGTTTATTAACATTTTTTAGATTAATTTATATTTGAAATATATATATATATATATATACACCCATAATTTAATAAATATAATTAAAATTTGTTAAAATTTTATATATTTTAAATTATTTAATATTTATGTAACGAAGGAAAATAAGTAAAATAACTTTTGAAGAAACATATACAAATAATTTATTAGTTTTAAATCTATTTTTTATTTTTATTTTTAGAACCAAACATAACCATAGAGATCCACCAAGGCTTTGGGTCAATGCTTAAACAAAAGGGAACATATGACCAACACACATGTTATGGCTCCATCAACACGTTAAAAACAATGGGAAACAAAAAGGAAAGAAAGAAAAATGTTATTGAAATTCAATAATTTCTTTTTTCTAATTTGATTTACTCTCTTGTGTGAAATTTATACTTTTACTTATATCTCAATTTATAAGTCCCTATTTATTTATTTATTTTTGTTATAATATTAATCCTACACTATCCTTAAATATTGAATTTTTTTTAAAAATTTTTTTATGTGTAAAAAATGGATGGAAACATATCATCAACACATAAAAAATTTGAACATATTCCAACCTATGCTACAAAATTTTATGCTAATGCTATTTTTAGGATGAGTTTTTTCATCAATTCCGATGGAAAATCCTAATGGAAGAGCTAATTTGACATTTAGGCTATGTTTGGTTCCCGGAAAATTTAAGGGAAAATGCGAGGGAAAGAAAATACAAAGGAAAAGTAGAAGGAAATAAAAAGTGAAGGAAAATAAAAAAATAGATTAAAAGTTGATAAATTATTTTTTTTGTTACTTCAAACTCATTTTATTTATTTTAACTCATCAATATAAAGATTAAATAATTTAAAAATACATAAGTTTTTAATTAGTTTTAATCATATTTGATTTTCTTTGATATTTTTCATAGGACAACCAAACATGAGAAAATCATTTTCCTTAGCATTTTTTTTCTTTCCTTTGTACTTTCCGGGAACCAAACATAGCCTTAAGAATTGGCTAGAGATGATATCACTTGAAAAGAAAAGAAGAAAACACTAGGGGCTCCATTGAGAGATTAACTGATTTTCATAATCTACTTAATTGGGTTAAAAATTTTTGGAACTTCTTCCCATTCTTTTTCCTTAGTTTCTTTATGTCGGAAGGAATATTTATATTTAAGTTGAAGTTAACTTAAAAGCATTTTGATGCCAAGTTATGTAACTATTTCCTACCCGTTTCTTTATCCAAATGTCAACACTAAAGGACAAGTATTTCACTTTGTCCCCACAAGAAGTGAAAGAGAAACACAAAATTACAAATATTCTGCTTCAGCCCCACAAAAAGAAAACAGAAAACAATAATTAAAAGAGAAAATTCAATAACCGACAAATATTTCATTTCGTTCACAAAAAAAAAAAAAAAAAATTCAATAATGGACAAATATTCCTCTCCATCCCCACGAAAGAGAAAGAAAAAGAAGAATTGAAAGAGGTGAAAGAAAAAGAAAAATTAAAAAAGAAAATTTAATACCTGACAAATATTTCACTTCATCCCTATAAAAGGAAAAAAAAAAAAAAAAAGAGAAAATTCAGTAATGGACAAATATTATGCTTTATCCCCACCAAAAGTGAGAAAAATAATAAAAGAGAAAATTCTAACAAACAAATATTTGACTTGTTCCTTAAAAAAAAAAAAATTCAATAATGGCCAAATATTACCCTTCATCCCCCACCAAAAGAGAAAGAAAAATAATAATTAAAAGAGAAAATTCTAACAAACAAATATTCCACTTGTCCCTCATAAAAGAAAAAGAAAGCCATGGACAAAAATTACGCTTCATCCCCCACCAAAAGGAAAGAAAAAGAATAATTAAAAGAGAAAATTCTACCAAACAAATACTACACTCGGTCCCCACAAAAAGAAAAAGAAAAAAAAAATCACAAAATAGACAACGGACAAAGAAACATGGGCTTCTACGCCAAACAATTGTCCTTGGTACCATGCTTTATAAAGAAAAATAGGGAGATTAAATTGTGTTTTCATACACACATTTTTAAAAAAATCACATAACAATCTCAATTTAAAATTTTCAAATTGAATATATTTATCTAAAAATAATTCAGATTTTACATACTTTTTAGCAAATAGGTATTATTTTTAACAATATTAGTAATATCTTTGACTACCCTAAATATTATCTTGATTTTTGAGTGCATCAAACTTGAATTATTTTTAAGGATTTTCATCTTGTGATATTGCTAAATATGAGTATGGAAGCACACTTTTCCCTAAGAAAAAATATCTTGCAATCATGAAAGTGGTTAACCTTTAGGTTTTCCTCTCTTTAGCATGTGTAATTATTAATAATTTGGGCCTTAATATTGTATTTTGTAGAGATGATAAAGTTTGATATAATATGTCAACACGACTCAAACTTAACATGCTTTTTACAAGTTTGGACCAACTATAATTAAGTTTGGATCAAAATTATGTTAGTCTGTATAACATATTTAATAAATATGTAGATTTCATATCAATTTACATAACACAAATTTGATTAGAATGGATTGATTTAATAATTTCACTAATTAACTTAATTATAACTTTAAACTATTTAATTCATCTTCGACTTATTTTAAATTAATTTATTTTAAATAAATAGATGTATTAAATTATAAATATGTTTGATTGAGAAATTAATCATATAAGTGTATGCAATACCTAACTTAACCTAATTATTAAATAGAAAGACCTAATTACTAAATAAATTAAATGGTTACATGATGCATTACCCATTTAATAAATAGATAGTATTTTGATTTATATTTTTAACATGATTATTATTCATGCCGGATAAGCTTTAAAATAACACAAACACCACCCACAAGCACAAATTACAATCCCTAGTATTTTGTGTTATTTTGGAAGATGACATGATAAAATGGCTGATAATATGGTTGAAATGCTTTAAACCACTAGAATTGTTGGTGGTGGTAAAAGCAGCTTAAATAATCGCTAAATTAGGATGGAGTATTTTTGTTAACAATAAGTTAATAAATACTCCAAGATACAATTTCAACAAAATGCCCCTCCAAGTGTACCATCTCAATTAAAGAACCAATCCAAAATGCAATTCGAAAAAAATCGTGTATACCTTGACACAATTCTAATAAAAACACGTAATGTCTTTTGACTCATGGTTTTTTACCCACTAATAAACCTAACGGTCAATGTGAAACTTTTGACTCGAAGATCTAGGTTTTTTACCAATACTAAAATGAAATCTTAATTTTAGTACCAAGCATAAGCTTAAATCTCTCTCTAGCTAAAGAGTTATGCCACAGTGAGCTTATTCTCTATTGTATATGATGCAGTAGAATCAGGTGAGACACGTAAAATTAAGCCTTATCTCTAGGCTCCATCCAGACACGCAACCAAGAATGCAAAAGTGCAACGAAAAAGGAAAGAGGAGAAAAGTATAAATAAATTTGGGTTTAGTAAAAACATTCAGTACTAATTATATAAATATTACCCACTTTTTATATATATATATATATGCAAACAACTTTCCCTTCCACATATGCTCTCTATATAGAATTTGAAGAGTTGATTATTACTTTGTTCCTCCAACGCCAATGGTGAATCAGTCCAGCTCCGAATCGCATAACCTTAACTTGGAAACCTTTTCAAGCCGAATTGAGATGTCGAACCGGATTGCAGCTTATGGCCAAACTGAGATCACCCACATGGATGCTGATTTGTGCGAGGCTTTGTAGGAAGGTGATATCAATATCCTCGAGAAAAAGTACTCACAAGATCATCTTCAACTCCAAAGAACCCCAAAAAGGAACACTGTCCTCCACATTGCAGCCCAGTTCAGTTAGCTGGCATGCGTAGAGTGGATCCTTCACTTTCATTCATGTTCACCTCTACTGCAGAAGCCCAATCTAAAAGACGACACTCCACTTCACCTTGCTGCGAGAGAAGAGCATGGGGCGGTTGTGAGAGCTCTCCTTGATCCTGCAAAAGCACTTCACCTAGAGATCGAAAGTGGGGTTGGAACAGACAAGGCCATGCTGAGGATGACCACTAAGGAGAAACACACAGCCTTACATGAGGCGGTGCGGTATCATCATTCATAGATTGTGAAGTCATTGATTGAGGAAGACCCTGAATTTATCCACGGTGCTAATACTACAGGCCACACTCCTCTTTACATGACGACCGAGAAAGGATATGGAGACTTGGTTGGTATAATTATAGGCAACACTCGGGCTTCACCATCTCACAGTGGCATAATGGGTAGAACGGCTTTGCATGCTTCTGTAATCCGTGAGGACCAAGGTAACATATACGCAGATCCTTTTCTTGAATCTTGATTCCTACATGGTTAGTTACTCATGCAATATATTGTTAGAGACCACGATCACCTGTAGGGTCATGCTTTACTAGAGGGAATTTCTTAAATTTTTTTCTCTGCTGTTTTTTTGTTTTTTTGTTGTTCATTTGTTTATAAGAAATGACAGCGAAGTTATTGGAATGGAAGCCAGATCTAACAAAATAAGTGGATGCATGAAAATGGGTGGTCTCCCCTCACTGTGCTGCATGCTTGGGTTGTACTAAAATTGTGGAGCAATTACTAGACAAATCATCAGATAAGTCTGTAACTTACCTCGCAATCAAAGATAGCAAGAAAACAGCACTTCACTTTGCAGCTAACCGCCACCATATAGAGACAGTAAAGCTTCTACTCTCACACTCTGCAGATTGTTGTGAGCAGGGAAATAATTTTCTTCACTTTGCCGCAATGAGCAAACGGCCTTTTGCTATTGATGGTTCGTTCTCGAATGACAATAAGTTAAGAGTGGGTTTGTTCCCGAATGACAATAAGTTAAAGGTGGGAGGACATGTAAATGAGAAGGATACTAAAGGAGACACAGCCTTCCACCTGATTTCTTCTTGCCAATGTTATAATCCAGTTTCCTCAATGGACAATACAGTGGATAAAATGGCACTCGACGACGACAAGTTAACTACCCTAGACATTCTTTCAAGGGCAAACATTAAGTTGGGACAAAAGTTCGGGGTTAGCCTCCTAACTTAATATTTTTATTAGTTTATCTATTATTAATCATCCATTTTCCTTTGTTGTGAGAGAAGATGGGAAAAGTTAAAAATAAGTGCCGAAGGCCAAAATAGTGACAACAATTTTCTTGTGTTTTTATAAATAAAATTTCAGGCGGAACTGGTCAAACAATTGGAGGATGGAAGAAACTTGTTGTCGGACCCTTCAGTTGGCAAGGGACTATCAATAAAGACGAGGAGAATTCTAGTACTAGTTGCAAAACCCGACAAGACAATGGTGGTACTAATGAAAGCGAAGACATCATAGCAGGCCGAAGCTTTCGGTTACTTAGACTTAGAGACACACATCTCTAACATAAAGAGAGTAGGTAAAGACCATTGATAGTGGCAGCACTTATAGCAACTGTAACCTTTGCAGCGGGTTTTCACCTTGCCCTGGTGGTTACAAATTACAATGACAATGATGGGATGACAATTTTAACAAAGAAAGCAGCTTTCAAAGCATTTGTTGTGGCGGACACTATAGCCGTGACGCTCTCTGTATCTCCAGCGTTTGTTTATTTTATATTAAAATAAATATAATATTTAAATATCTATTTAAAATTTTTAAAATACATCCATTCACCTCGTCTTCTGGTGGTATCCTATTAGAGTTCGGTTTTTCAGATATCAAATTAGTGGTAGCAGGTAAGAATCATATGGCCATATTTCCCATAGAGTTGGCACTGTGGTCTATTGTTATTTACGACCACCAGGATGTTCTCTACCTTGGTGAGACCCAGAATTATTTTTGTTGGTGGAGTATGATGCTATGAATAGAGTGAATGGAAACATCATCTTCACAGGCTGTGAGAGAGGCAACAATGGAGTTACAGTGTGCTCCAAGTCCTTCAAGGAGTTGCAGTATTTGATTTATTATTTTTATTTTACTTTTTTTGCTATAGGTTCTCCAATTGCAGCAAGGCTGTCAGCAAGTGTCTTTAATTTGAGGATATATTCCATCATTGAGAGGAAACTTTATAGTAAAAGCATAAACAATACGTAAGACTTGAAACATGTCTGAAACGACTTACATTAATGTGAAAGACTCAACATTTTTAGTATAGAAAATCCACCCTAGGCTGGGTGCCACCAATGTAAGAAAACCTGGAAACAAAAACAAAAGCCAGAAGTGTGGAAGGATGAAACTGGTGGCATTTTCAAGCAATGAAGAATGATATAGCACAGCTTGCAGCCCCTCAACAAATGCCATCACCATTGCAATCATCGCAGCCAAGGTGAGCCGTATAATAAGTAAGCCTGGACAGTTTTCTTGTCTTTGATAGGGAAAGAGGCAAGGAAATAAATACCAATAGCACAAATAGAAAGTACCATGGCTATGCTCTCTGCGATGACAAAATTCTGAAATTTTCCCTTACTGCAATTGCCGTGTGTCGGTCCTTGCCCTTGGTGCCATGGCTGGGGATCGATAGGACTGCCATGCCCTGGTTGTTGCTCTCGTTCTCAATGTAACCACCAGGCGGCGTGAAACCTGCCGCGAAGGTTATGGTTGCTATGAGTGCCGCCACTATCATATGGCTTTTAATTGTTTTCTTCATTTCAGATATCTCTTCACTATCTTGGCTTTTTCTGCTGTCGCTGTCTTCCTTGATTTCTAGCGAACTCGAGGGTCTGATACTATCTCTGGAACTGGGACTCGGTATCTGAAATTGTAAAACGTTTAGTCATATTTGGTACTAGAAAATTTGAGTGAAAAATAGGAAGGGAAGAAAATAAAAAGAAATATTTGAAGGAAAAAAAAAAGTTGAAAAATAAAAAATAGGTTTAAAATTAATAAATTATTTGTATATGTTACACGAGAATAGGTAATAAAAAAAATTGAATAAAAACACGCATATTTATGTGAAAAACATTAAAGGAGAAAAATCATGGATAAAGGAGAGCGAAATTCACTATTTCAAAAAGATAATATAAAAATGGAGAGTTATGATATAAACATAATCATCGTAACCCTAAAAACATATATTATTTATATATATATATAAAATTAACAAATCAAGCTTAGATCTCTCTACTATCATCAAAGATCCCAAAAAAATCTTATAATTATAGCTTCATCACATATATCACATTACAGTGTTTTTAGGTCGAATAAAATAGAATTCGGATCATCAAACTCTAATAATATATATTACTTCAAACTCATTTTACAAAAATATAAAAACACTTTCTAAATGAAAAGATATAAAGGATTTTTTTGTCCGTTCCTATTGTATCTATAATTTTAAAAGAGTAAGTGAATATTTAAATATGAGAATTATTTTTTATTCTTCAACTCAAATATTCCTCGTGTTAACATACATAGGAAAAAAATGTCTTTTTTCTTTTTTTTTTTCTTCTTTTTTTTTTTTTTCAATATCCTCTATGATGCCAAAAAAAAGTGGTAGTCAACCCGTACTAGGATATAGAAAATTTTGACCGCCTTACCCTTAACAATCTTGCTAAGGTGTCCCATATCGACGAGAAAAGCTCCCCAAACATCCACTCCGGAAAAAGCATGAAGTTGTCACCTTTAAGCGAGGGAGAATTGTGAAACAGATGGAAGGTGTCTTTCCATCAACATTCTTCTCATTGATGAGTCCTCTCACCCTTAACCAGCAAATATTTTTGAACGAAGTTACAGATATTTGTTTTGTCACGATCAAGTGAAGAACATTATTGTCCTTATCATCAAGTTTCTCGCAGCAATCTGGAACGTGTGACACCAACAGCTTCACCATTTCTATATTGCCTTGGCTGGCGGGAATGTGAAGAGTTGTCCTGTTTCCAGTTCCATGGACTTTCACGCCCAGATAGGCAACATACGTGTCAGATTTCTCTAGCAATTGCCTCACTATTGTTGGATTACAACCCACATATGCAGCAAAGTGAAGGGGAGACCACCCATCTTGATCCAATTCTTTAGTTAAAGCATGCTTTTTTCCCAGTATCTTCTCTGTCATTGCTGATAAAATTAACAAGAGAGAAAAAAAGATTTAAGAAAATTAAGAAAATAAATAAGTCTCCTCTTGTAATGTGATTGTGGCAGTAAATAAAAATGGTGCATCCTCCACTACGTACCTTGGTCATTGACAATTACTGCAGCACGCAAAGCCGCTCGACCCTTGAAGCCACTATGAGCTGGTGAAGAGCAAATTTCTAGGATCATCTGCACCAAGTCTCCGAATCCCCAATCAGCAGCGATGTAAAGAGGAGTGTTGCCTTCAGCATTAGCACCATAGGTGAAGTCGGGGTCTTCCTGAATCAATAACTTCATCACCCTGGCCTTACAAACTACTGTACCCCTCTCTCTTTGGCAGTGTCAGTCAGATTTTTCACCACTGTCAAATGCCCTTCCCTGGCTGCAAGGTGAAGTGGAGTATCACCTTTCTCATTGGGCTGTTGCAATAGTGATGAAGAAGGCAACTGAAGGATCCACTTAACGCAGTCCGCTTGGCCAAATTGGGCTGCAACATGGAGAACTGTGTTCTTTTTGGGGTTCGTTGGACATGAATATTATATTGCTCAAATACATGGATGTGACCATCTGCTGCAGCCTTGTACAATTTAGGATCCATGAATGTGCTACCATCTTCAGCTGCAGCCTGGTTGGTGATCTGGACTTCCCGAGTATCTTCAGTTGCAGCCTGAATGGACTCTCTACTCAAGTTAAGGTTGCAAGTAGTGGAATCGGCCATTGCTGTGCTAATTTTTAATTTGAACAAAAACTTGCATGAACGGTACAAAAAATATTTCGTCAGATATTCAATTTTTGGCAATCTTTTGCATGATTGAAGAATTTCATTGGGGTTGACCAAAAAATATAGACATGGTAGCTGTAATTTATTTTGTTCTTAAAAAATATAATTAATACAAATTTACTTTTGCTAATTATATACAAAATACGAAATACAAAATTATTTTTTGTAATTATTATATGAAAAATACTTTTATGAACATGTGCAAGTTAAAGAATTCATTAACACATACAAAGTCAACAAAATTAGTATGCACACAGCGGCATGCAAGAACAAATTTATTTGTTAAAAAATACTTTAATCGACATCATTATCAGCCATCTAAGTTCATCATCTTCCAAAATTAAACCCTAAAATATGTTCTTAAAGATGAACTAGCACTATCACCGCCCATTTTCCTCTTTTGCTTTTTCTTTGGATGGGCTCTCTTTTGCTTTCTCCTCTGTCTACCCCAGAACACCCCCACCCCCCACCCCCCAAAAAAGAAATAGGAGTTTCAAATTTAGAGTATATTGTAAAAATCATTTTTTATATTTTTACTGGCATATGAATTTAGTCCCTAAATATTTTAAAAACAATATTACCCAAATCAATGCGCAGATGTCAAATAATCTCTTTTATTAAAAAAAATTCATCAAAATTTTATAGAAAACTCACGCGTAAACAATGTTCAATTAAACCAACATAATTTATGAATTGAAATTTCATTTTGAAATATATATGTAGAAAGTATAACTTTTACTTTAATTTGATTATTAACTTGGAAATCTTATATGGTGGTCATTTGTTCTATTTTGTTTTTGTTTTTTTTTTTTGTTTTTATTTGAGAGCTTTTGCTTCATTTTATAATTGATTATATAGCATAGGGTTAAGTATTAGACTCATTAAATAAAAGAATGCCACAAATTTGTGTATTGACGTATTGATTTGTAAATATTTTAGAGTTCTAGCTACATAAATGTTTCTAGCTTTTACTTCATTTTATCATTGTTACTAGTTACTAATTGTAATTGGAAACTTGTTACTAAAAGCATAAACAATAGATCAGACTTGAAGCATGTCTAAAATGATTTACATCAATGTGAAAGGCCCACAAATTTTTTCCATGCAAAATCCGGAATGCTGGTTAACATTATAAGACCACCAGCTTGCACCTAGAACCAAAAACAAAAGTATGCAAGTAGAACCGACTACAAAAGGTAGAAGACTGGAAAGATGAAGCTGATGGCATCTTCAAGAAATTCAGAATGATGCAGCACAGCTTGCGGGCCGTCAACAAATGCAGTCACTGTTGCAATCATCGCAGCCATGGTTAGCTTATAGCCGTATAATAAGCGTGACAGGAGGGTGTTCTTGCAATTCTTAGGAATACGGCAACGAAATAAACACCAATAGCAGACAAGAAAGTACCATGGCTATGCTATCTTCCACGACAAAAGCTTTTGAAATTTTGCCTTACTGTAATTGCCATGAGTCCGTCCTGGTCCATGGTGCCATTGGCAGGAACGATAAGACTGCCATGCCCTGGTTATGCCCTTGTCTGAATGTAACCACCAGGCAGTGAGAAACCTGCCGCGAAGGTTGCGGTTGCTATGAGTGCCGCCACTATCATATGGCTTTATTGTTTCTTTATTTAGATATTTTTTTTTTGTTTTTTTTCACTGTCTTTGCTATCGTTGCTTCCTTTCTTCCTTGATCTCTAGCGAACCCAAGGGTCTGATCCAACTCTGAAACTTGGAGTCCGCCGTCTCTGAAATAGTACAAATTTTACAGAGACATGGATAGATATTTGATTTAAAGGGGTGAAATAATCATCCTAATTCATTGTAAAAAATAAAAAAACATCTTTTTCCGTGATTACTAATTGTAATCGGAAACGTGTTAGCAAAAGCATAAACAATAGGTAAGACTTAAGCATGTTTAAATGATTTACATCAATGTCAAAGACTCACAAATTTTTTCCATACAAAATCCCGACTGATGGTTACCAATAAAGGAACTACAAAATCCCGACTGATGGTTACCAATAAAGGTAAAGCTGGAACAAAAAAGAAAAGCAAGAAGACTACAATCATGTATTCGGTGGTAACTTCAAGCGATGAAGAAGGATGTAGCACAGCTTGCAGCCCGTCAACGAATGCTATCACCATTACAGCCATCGCAGCCAAGGTGAGAACATAGCCGTACAATACGTATGCGTGGACGGTCTTCTTATTTTCTATGGGGAAAGAGGCAAGGAAGTAAATACCAATTGCACACATAGAAAGTACCATGGCTATGCTATCTTCCATGACAAAATTGCTGAAATTTTCCTTTGCTGCACTTGCCATGTCTCCGTGCTTGTCCAGGGTGCCATCTGTTGGGAGCGATAAGATTGCCATGCCCTGGGTAACGCCCTTGTCCTGAATGTAACCACCAGGCAGTGTGAAACCTGCCGTGAAGGTTACAGTTGCTATGAGTGCCACCACTATCATATGGCTTTTCATTGTTTTCTTAATTTCAGATATTTCTTTACTTTCTTCACTTCCTTTGCTTTCAGATATTTTCTCACTTCCTTTGCTTTCGCTGCTATCCATGTCTTTCTTGACCTCTAGCGAACCCAAGGGTCTGATCCCAGCTCTGAAACTTGGACTCCGTCTCTGAAATTGTAAATTTTTTACAGAAACAGGGATAGATATTTGATTTAAAGGGGTGAAATAATCATCCTCATTCTTGTAAAAGAAGGAAAATAATATATTTGTTAACATAAAATTACCGGAAACTGCATTTTTTTTTTTTTTATTTGTGAATAAAAACATATAAAGGATATTTTGTCAGTTGCAATATCCATATAATTTTAAACGCTGTGTTTGGTTGGCAAAAAGTATGAAGGAAAGAAATACGGAAACACAGAAAAAAAAAATAATAATTAAAATGAATTAAAAATTTTATTATATTTTTGGATGTCAACAGGTACATAGGAAATGGAAAATTTTGACGGCCTTACCCTTGATCTCACGAAGGTGTCCAATATCCACGTGAACGTCGTCTCCGGAGGTGGGAAGTAGTTGACACCTTTAGACAAGGGAGAATTGTGCAACAGGTGGAGGGGCGTCGTTCCTTCAGCATTCTTCTCGTTCATGAGTCCTCTCATCCTTAACCGGGGATTATTTGACAAACCGAAGTTACAAATATTTTTTTTTGGCATTATCAAATGAAGAACATTATTGCCCTTATCATCAACTTTCTCGCAACAATCTTGGAAAGTGTTGACACCAGCACCTTCACTAAGTCCCACATGGCCTCTGCGGGCTGCAATGTGAAGAGCTGTCCTGTTTCCAATTTCGTCGTCTTTGACGCCGAGATAGACAACATACTGATGCTCGTTAGATTTATCTAGCAATTGCATCACTATTGTTGGATTACAGCCCACATATGCAGCAAGTGAAGGGGAGACCAACCATTTTGATCCAATTCTTTAGTTAAATCAGACTTCCATTCCAGTATCTTCTTTGTCATTGCTGATAAAATGAAAAAATGAACAAAAGAGAAAAAGATTTAAGAAAATTAAGTAAATAAATAAAGTTTCCTCTTGTAATGTGAGTGGAGCAGTAAATAAAAATGGTTTATCCTCCACTACGTACCTTCGTTATTGAGAATTACCGCAGCATGCAAAGCGGTTCGACCATTAACCCCATCATGAGCTGGTGAAGAGCAATTGTCTAGGATCATATGCACCAAGTCTACGAATCCCCACTCAGCAGCGATGTAAAGAGGAGTGTTGCCTTCAGTATTAGCACCATAGGTAAAGTCGGGGTCTTCCTGAATCAATAACTTCACCACCTCAGGGTGATGATTTCTCACTGCCTCGTGCAAGGCTGTGTCATTGTCTTTATTTATCATCCTCAGCATCACCGTACAATCTGCTGCAGCCCCGCTTTCCGCGTCTCCTACTTTGGCAGCGTCAATCAGAACTTTCACCACTGTCAAATGCCCTTCCCTGGCTGCAAGGTGAAGTGGAGTGTCACCTTTCTCGTTGGGCTGTTGCAATAGTGATGAAGAAGGCAACTGAAGGATCCACTTAACGCAGTCCGCTTGGCCAAATTGGGCTGCAACATGGAGAACTGTGTTCTTTTTTGGAGTTCGGTGGACACGAATATCATGTCGCTCAAGTACATGGATGTCACCATGTGCTGCAGCCTCGTACAATTTTGGATCCATGAATGTGCTACCATCTTCAGCTGCAGCCTGGTTGGTGATCTGGACTTCCCGAGTATCTTCAGCTGCAGCCTGAATGGACTCTGTATTTAAGTTAAGGTTGCAAGTAGTGGAATCGGCCATTGTTGTTTGACAAGTATCCGTTCGATGAGGAGGCCGAGGGAAGCCACTCCGAGTATTATTTTGCAATTCAGAATTGCTTCCACTGTGACAGATGCGAAAGTAGTGGCTCTTGGCTCAATCACTGGAGAAGTTGATACTATTTATAGACCCGCAGGCCAAAATGTTAGGCCTGCTAATTTTAATTTGAACAAAAACTTGCATGAACGGTACAAAAAATATTTCGTCAGGTATTCAATTTTTGGCAATCTTTTGCATGATCAAAGAATTTCATTGGGGTTGACCAAAAAATTATAGACATGGTAGCTGTAATTTATTTGTTCTAAAAAATATAATTAATACAAATTTACTTTTGCTAATTATATACAAAGTAAGAAATACAATAATATTTTTTTGTACTTATTATATGAAAATACTTTTATGAACATGTGCAAGTTTAAAAGAATTCATTAACACATACAAAGTCCACAAAATTAGTATGCACACAGCGCCATGCAAGAACAAATTTATTTGTTAAAAAATACTTTAATCTACATCATTAAAGTATGTTCTTAAAGATGAACTAGCACTATCACCGCAATGTATTCCTTTTATCTCTTTTGCTTTTTCTTTGGATGGGCTCTCTTTTGCTTTCTCTTTCTGTCTACCCCAGGACAGGTACCTTGCCCATTTTCCTCTTTTGCTTTTACTCTGGATGGGCTCTCTTTGGGCTCTCTTTTGCTTTCTCCCACCCGCATAAAGAAATAGGTAGAAAGCAGTTACATAAAGTTTTGGAAGATAAAGGAAAAAGGATATGGAGGAGTTTCAAATTCATTCATTTAATTTAGAGTATATTATAAAAATCATTTTTTATATCTTTACTGGCATATCAATTTAGTCCCTAAATATTTTTAAAACAATATTACCCTAATCAATGCTCAAATGTCAAACAATCTCTTTTATTAAAAATTTTCGTCAAAATTTTATAGAAAACTCCTGCATAAACAATGTTCAATTAAACCAAGTCAGAGCCTAGTTCATTAGTTTAAAATATCGTGAGAGGTTGAACACTAAACTTCTGGCGAAAAATAAATAAATAAAGTACAAACTCTATGTATCTAACATTCCTATCTTAACTTTGGGGATATTTATATAATTTAAAATTATTAAACAAAGAGAAGACAAATGAGATATTTTTCATTTGGTACCTCTAGACACTCGAGAGAGAAGATAAATGAGAAAATTTTACTTGGGTCCCTTTAAACACCCTCTATCTTTTATCTTGTTGTGGTTTCTTTGTATTATCATTTTTGATGAAAAATATATATAATCATAATATTTATTTATAAAGAAAAAAAAGTTGACAATAGGAGGAATTTTTTATGAAAGGTGAATTAAGAAAAAGAAGAAAAACGTATCTTGTTTTCAATGATAGATAGAAAATAAAAGAAAAAAATTCAATGAACAAGCAAGAATTAGGGAATTTTTTCCTTGACATTTACTTTTAAGAGGAATGAAACTGGGTAATTGGATTGGTTGGGTTGGTTTGGGCGTATTTTTTAACTCACCCAATCATTATACATCTACAATTTCCGTTGTTTTGAACCCTAAAATTTGAAATCCACAATTTGTTTTAACTTTTTATTTTTTCTTTTATCATTTGATTCGAAGACATGCTGTCAATCTCTCTCCAATTCTTGAGTCTTCCATCCGCCTACATTATGATCAACTACCACACTCTTAGCCACAAATGACATATGTCAAATTCCATTGAAAGAATTATAATGATCATAAATTTCATAATCATAAATGTTTATAATCATCCAAAATGATATATTATTTCAAACTCATGAGATATCATGGTGTTATTATTGAGAGTATTTATTATTACCTACTTAAACCACCAATAACATAATACATAATATATATATATATATATATATATATATATATATATATATATATATATATAATATATATAATTATTTTGGGATCTCATCCGTAGGACAAAGCCACTAATAACCTAAACTCTAGTACAATAGTCTCCTAAAATTGATAATCTATGCAACATAGTATATTGGAGAAGTTATAACAAATCAATAGTCATTCGGTCACAACTCTCTATGGATTATGTTTATTATTTAATAATACATTCACCATACGAAAACCATCACAATGAACAAGACCAATCACCCCACTACTTTGGAGGTAGTATATCATTAACATTTTTCAAATTGTAAGAAAATTAGATACATTTTTTTCCTTTTTAATACTTGTGATGGAGTTCATATATTTTTTCTCTATTTATGTTTTAATTTTAATTTTTTGAAATTTTATTTTAAATATATGTATGGAACCATAAAATGTCCATCTCTTAAATGATACCACAGTAAAACATAAATAAACTAAATTTAAGGGATTATTAAGACTTAACCGCATAAAACTTAGGAAAGTGCTTGTGATGTATATTTTTAAAGTTTGCCTTCTCACACTTGTATATTCTATTCCAAATTATGTTGAAAAACAATTGAGCTTAATGCATATTATAATTTCCTTCCCTATACATTAAATTTTTTATTTAATGAAATCTTTAACAATGAATTCTAACCTAAATTCAATTATTATATTGAAAAACAATTGACCTTATTGTAATTCTACGATGGTGTACTTATGCCTAGATTTATCGTAGTGGTTGAATACAAAGAGAGGGTTCAAGAAATCAAACATGCTAAAAACAAGGCTTCATCATCAAGGGAATTTCCAGGAAAAGATTAGGCACTATTACCAAGGAAAGTTGATTATCCACTTTTCTCTTTTGCTTTTTGGACGGTGGCTGAGAAAACGAGTTTTTGGGCAAAATAGCCCTTTTATGTAAAATAATAATAATAATAATAATAATATAAGTTTTAACCCCTTTATAAAATTTATGTTCAAATTAGTCCCTTTATTGTCACATAAAAGCCATCTCATAATTTTTTTTTTTTCAAAATTTAAGTTCAAGTCTCAGTTATCAATTGAGGTTTCAGTTAATTTTTTATTTTAAAATTTAATTAAAAATATTAAATTATAAATTATTATTGAAATTAAAAATATATATTTTTTAATAATAATAATTTATATATTTAAACTTAAATATCTAATATTATTTCAATAAAAATAAATTGATAAATATAATAATAAATAAATATTTTTAAAATAATAAAGTTATATGAAATGTAAATGAAAAACTTGTATCTATTTATGGTAGGGTTTTTTTTTTTTTTTTCTTGTCTTCTGTTCAATGCTAGTATTGGGGACATTTCGACATGATTTTTCAATGATGAGTAAGTTGGATATGACTTTACAATGATGTAATGGAGTGGAATTGGTCTGTTGTTTTTTTTTTTTTGGGAGAAAGAATTAAATTTATAAGAATAAAAAATAAAATAAAAAATAAAGATTGAGTCTACTTAGTTGCAAGTAAAGTTGTTTGTTGATTTTTTTTTTTTTTTTCTTTTGAACTAATAACTTGACTCTTTATCTATTCATTGAATGAAAATAGCGTTCATTTCACCCTTTTTTGTTGAGAACAAAGCATTCATAAATTTGTTGATTAGTGAGAACATTTGGATACAAATTTTCAATAATTGATAGGTTTAAAGTTAGGAGATGAATAAAAAGAGTCACACAAGCTCACAATGAAGTTTAAATTAAAAATGGTAAATTTTCATTTTAATGTCCGAAAATAACAAGAAATGGTAAAAAGGAAAAGAAAAGAAAGGGTTTTTAATTTGTCCTATTTAATTTTGGGAAAAGGAGTTAAATTAAAAAAGAATGGTTGAGAGCAAAGTTATTTATTCATTCTTCTCTTTTCTTTTGAATGACTAACTTGACTCGTCATCTATTCATTGAATGAGAATAGCCTTTATTTATCCCTTTTCTACTAATTATTGGGAGACCAAAGTAATTCTAGATTTGATGGGGATGTTTGGATATGGTTTTGCAATGATTGAATAGATTCAAAATAAAGACATAATTAACGAAAGAGAAAAAAGTTATAAAAGAGATTTGATAAAATCAATAAAGGTTTTGAGAGTTAAAGATAGTTGTTCTATTGATCACGGTAAGAAATATATACATAGAATACAATTAAATTATCCTTAAAGACTTACCAAATTAACCCTTCAAAAAAGGAACTATACATGAATGGTTACCAAAACAAATAAAGGAGATTAAATGTACATATTATTGAAATATAAAGACCTGATCATGGAGGATTCAATAAAAGATTGAGATTGATTTTCAATCAAACCATTTTTCTTATTATATGACTCAAATAAAGATATAAGGAAGAACGAAAAATAACTGATAAATAAGAGGGTTTGTAGTTTAGGGCATAAATGTGAAAAAAAGTAGGAGATACCGGTGGAATAAAAAGGCTTGTGGGCTTTGATTTGGGTTTATTTATTGATTCATGTTTATGGGTACTAGGGTTCTTGAATACTATTTCAGACTTCAACTATTGCTCTGGTCCATTACATTTGTTTATTTGAGTTTGGGCCTAGTTTAATTTGTCTGTTAGGTTTGGGCTTTGTTTGTTTTGGGCTTGTGTATATTCGTGTTTGGGTTTTGTTTTAATCATTCTCATTTTGGCCTTGTTTTGATTTTGGACATGGGCCAACTTTACTTCCTCCATCAGCTTACTTTTCGACTAGAGCTTAGATGTCCACCACGTGGAAGGGTAGATGAAGACCAAGCTTGAAGGCCTATAAAGGGCACATACCCTAGGATTTTAGAGGAGGTGGTGGACGACATTTTGAGGAGGCTCTTTCTGTATATTTTATTTCGGTTTCATTTTCAATTCCATGAATTTTTTTTTTTGTGTATTGGTTCTTTATTTGATTTGTTCTTTATCACCAAGTTTGCAAATAAAATAACATCTAAACTCTTTTTTTAATAGAATAAAACTAACAAGCCTTTATTAAATAAAAACATTAAAAGTCTTTTTTTTTTCAAAGTTTTTTTTTGAAAAAAAAAACTATAAGGTATTTATTTCCAATAAAAAAACTGCAAATTCTTTTTCTAAAATACAAAGGGCAAACCACCCCCCCCCCCCCCCCCCCCCCCCCCCCACTTTTTTTTTTAAAAAAAAAAGAATAAAATATTTTCTAAGATTTTTTTAAAATAAATTTCAAATCTTTTTTAACAATAAATTTGATTTTTTTTTATATTGAATTGAGATAATTTGAAATGTTTTAATATAAAATTCCAAAGGAGTAACTGATTTTATTTTTTATTTTTTTAATTTTGCTTTTCTTTAAAAATGAATAAAAATAAATGGTTATTTCAACATTTTCAAAAAGACAATTTTCCATAATAAAATGAGTTTTTTTAAGTCCACATAAATTAATGAAATATTTATCCTTATTAAGAAAAAAAATATACTTTTTATATTAACTAATAAAAAAAATAAGTATATATAATTTAACATAAAATAAGATTATTATAAATCCTTGAGTCAATTGAAGAGGGTTGTATATGTTTGAACATTCAAAAGTAATGATAAAACTTAAACTAAAATAAATTAAGTAATATCAAATTAAATACTTTGATGAATAGGCACATAAATTTTAAATGACTTAATAGCCAATCATTTCACAGTTTTTTTTTTTACAATACAAGGAAATTGTTTTTTAATATAAACATTACAAATGATTCCAAATTTGTCCACCTAGAAGCAAACAAAAAATGAATAAAAATTGTAAACTATTCCCACCACCACCACCAACTCCTCGAAACAAGTTTTACAAGTTGAAAACATGAAATATAGAAATTAGACATTATTTTCTTAGAGACCATGCACAAAAGGGTGACATAACACTTGAATTTGTAAGTACAAATGATTTACTTGTCGATATTTTTACAAAACCTCTAAGTGAAAAACAATTTGTAGATATTAGAAGACAACTAGGGGTGATTTCTTTATGATCTAATGATTGCTTAATGAATTCTTGATGAATATACCTTCTAATTGCATGAATTTCATGTCATATGCATCATATAGACATATACTTAGATAATGGTCAATTTTCGACCAAAAATCAAAATTCCCTTGGCATTGGGCATAAAAAAATTGGGGATTTCAACTGAAAAAGGCAAAGGGAGGATCACGAAATGAGAACATGCACAAAAGTCAAACCATTGACCGCATTGACCAAGCGGTTGACCGAATCAGGACCGATAGACTGATTCATTAGGACTAGAGATTTAAAGAGACTCTTGCATTTCATTTTCTCCACTGTTCTCCTCCATTTCTTCAGGGTTTTTCACATTTTGGCTTCCAAATACTAGTTTGAGCAAGGTTTGGACCAATTGAAGGCTTTGGATTGGATTTTTGGGAGGATTGGAGGCTAGGGTTTTGGTTTTGGACTGCACTTTCTTCCTTCTGATCACCACAATCAGGGTTTTCTTCTTTCCCGCGTACCTAGGGTTTCGGTTGTGAGTGTTTCTCTCTCTACCAGCTTCGTCTTCTTTGGTTATGTATTTCTCATGGCTCCTATGAGAGAGTCGGCTGCCTCTAAAGCACAGGGAAAATGCCTAGCTGAGTCATCTCAGCCTTTTCAATCGGACGCTCACTGAAATGCGAGGTTTGACACACCCTTATTTAACTCCGTTCAGGATTATCAGTGGTACAAGCAAAAGTTTGCTCATAGAAAGGTAGTTCTAGAGAGAAATATCAATTTCTCCCAACTCCAGTATTTCGAGTTTGAGGGCTTTTTTAGTATAATGGGTTGGCTGCCCGTGGGGACAGTTTTAGAGTCGATTTTTCCGACTCTGGTGCGAGCATTTTATTCAAGGGCTACTTACGACATTGGTGACCTGATTATTTCCACTGTTAGAGAAGTTGAGATCTGTCTGGACCCGAAGAGTATATGCCACATTTTTTATATTGCTTCGATCGGACTCAGGGTGTATGAGTTCAAGATTTGTCCCATTGTGTCGGGATTTAAGCCTAGAGAGGTCGTTCAGAGGATTTACGGACTTGCAGATGCCCAATGGATGGGCAAACCATCGGCCCACAGCTTGACAGTGATGAGCAGAGTACTATACCACATGATATGCTATATCCTGCTACCACGGGGCAGACATTGAGACAAGGTCTCCTATTATGAGGCATTCCTCATGGACTTTATTCTGATGGGGAAACAGATCCACTTGGGGTATTTGATGATGATGCACATGATCTCATATTGCGAGAGCATGACCCGAGTACTCTCTTATGGTCACTTCCTTACTAGAGTATTCAAGGATGTCGAGGTTGATTTGAGTAGAGAGATAAATTTTGAGGCCCCCAACATTTACGACACATATGATGATCTGTCGATGAGGTGGATGAAATTTGAGAAAGACCCCTGATGGTTCTTGGATGAGGAAAGCAGAGAGACCACCACCACATTTTCTAAGTTGATGATGTCTAAGCCAACTTATACAGATAGACCATCTTCTTAGCTATCATTCACTAAGCCTCCTCACGTAGAGATACCACCTCATCAGGCACCTCACGCTCCTAACCATGCTCCTTGGATGGATATGACTGCTCAGATTAGCTCTTTAGGCACTTGCATGGAGGAGTTTGCTATAGTTAGTGATAGTCAGTACCAGGTTGGTTTTACCTCTCGATTTGAGCTTCTTGAGGATTGCATGGATGAACATCAGGCTACATTTGAGTATCTCTAGTAGAGGATTGAGCGCATTGAGGGTCGCCTGGAGAATTAGGATGAGGAGATGATGGCTTACCTACGCTCTGTGTTTCCACCTCCACCTCCTCAGCCTTGATTTCACAGAGACCCCTTTCGTTTCTTTTTAATGTTGCCAAAAGAGGGAGATATTTAGGATATAGGAGACGTACATGCATATCATTGTCATATCATTTGTTTAGATTGTATATTTGATAGGCTTATATGTTTCATGTACTTTTGACTTATATATGATATGCTATATGTTTCATGACTTACACTGTTTCTTATTGAAAATTCATTTTCTCTAGCATGTCTTAATTATCTTGGTTTTAACTTCATAAATTTTGATTGATTGATCCATGATTGGTTTGAGGGGGAGATTCTTATTCTCCTAGATAACCAAGGTTTGTCATCATAAAAAAAGGGAAGATTGTTAGCCCAAGGGTTTTCCTAATCAGGTTTTGATGATAACAAACCATGGTTAAGTTACTAATTGATTTGAATTGTAAAGAATCTCAGTTATTAATTTGGAAATTCATCAAAGGACCTAATGGATACAAGATCAAGACATTTGGAAAACCTTTAATCATAGGAAATAAATGTAAGATGAATGCATGGGTGTACTTAGGTTTTACACATCATTTCATGCATCTTTGGAAAACTCAGTTTATTCTTTAAAGTTACAATTTCATTAAAACCTGAGTTTTATCAAATGTACCTTAGGCAAAACGTTTCAAAATTGGCATATTAATTTACCTAAAGACCTTTTCTAAGTGTTAGAAGAGAAAATAACATAAAAAGATAGGTTTCAAGACCAAAATGTTGAACCGGTCGAGGCACTAGGCCAATCGGATCAACCAGCTTAGGTACCGATCGACCGGTTCCACTTACCCAGTCAAGGTCTAGTCGATGAGTGCTAAAAATGCTCTCTCTCTTCTAGTAGTCTTTCCTTCTCGGTCGACCTTCGGTCAAGGTCCGGTCGAAGATACGGTAACCTACCACAACATTTAATGCTCCAACGACTAGTGATCTAGTCAACCCCAGTTCGACCGGTTGAGGCTGCTTTTTGTTTTTCTTGGCTCCCAAGATTAGAAACCTATAAATAGAGAGCTCCACTTCATTTATGAGTAAGAGAACACCTCCATTTATTTGTCTACCCACTTGTTCTTGCCTTCAAAGCTCTTAGTGCATTAAATCTTCACTTGCATATCCTTTAGTGCACATTTGTGATTCATCCTAACTTTGATTTGTATTTGAGCTATCATTGAGTTAGGTTAAGGGATTCTTTTTTGTAAAATTGAGTGTTAAAGTCTTCAAGTGAGTTGAATCTTGAAGAGATTGTGTAAGAATCCATTAAAGTCGGAATCCAAATGTAAAAGAGATTAGAAACTTGGTTGAAACTTCAAGTTAGTGAAACCCTCACTCGATTAGGAGCTTGAAAAGAGTGGACGTAGGCAAGGAAGTGTCGAACCACTATAAAATCCAAGTTTAATTTCTTTAACTCTATCTTTTTATATTTACTTTTATTGTATTTAAATTTGTTGTGCTCAAAAAGAATTTTAAATTCATTCCCCCTCTTGGGTGTTCTTCTCATTTAAATTTAGCCTTTATTTTCTCAAAACACATTCTAAAACAAATGGTGTTAAAACGGGTTGATATTTATTATTTACTTATAATAATATAATAATGGATTTTAAATTCAAGAACAGCAATAAAGAGGGGACACGGGAGTAGGAATTTAATGTTGAATATTTTATTAATTAATTAATCTCTTTAGTTGTATCAACAATAAAAAGCATATTAAAATAATGGAATAAGTTTTTCTACAAAAATGATTATTTTAACAAATGGTACTGAAAAAATTGTGGACCCTCAAGAAAAATCAATAGCTGGATAATGACTTGCAACACGCAAAAAAATTGCTAGCAAGAGTATCTTATCAAAACATTGTATAAAATTATAGGTGTCTGATCTCAGAAAGGTTGGACAACTGTAATTTAGTCTCCTAATAATAGTTTTCACCGTTTTTCTTATAACCATTAAGGTTTAGCAATAGGTTGGAGTATGTTTAACAATAATTTTATGAATTGTCAAAAATCACTTTTCCTGTCATAGCATGTAACACTAATATTGAATTCCTTCTCCATTTTATTTTCTCCTCTAATATTATTTTTTACCCTAAGAAGAAAACCTAATTAATGACCTGTTTAAAAATAGTTTTCTATTTTTTAAAATACAAAATATATTTCTAACTTAGAAAATATGTTTAAGAATTTTTTTATTGAAAATGATTTTTTAAAAATGTGTCATAAAATAAGTTATATTTCAAAATAAATTAAAGTGTTTTTAGATATATTTTAAAAAAAAAAAATTTTGTCAAGTATTATAATAAATAATGAAAAATATGAAGAATACTTTAAAAATTATTGCATTATATGAAAATAAATTAAGAAAACTTTTTATCCTATTTAGATTTTAAAAAAGAATTTTGTTATTGACAACAATTGATAATTTTTTTTAAAAATTATTTTAAAAGACTACTTTTCAAGAATTATTTTCAAGACACATATAAAATATTTGTTTAAGAACTGATTTTAAGAACATTTTTTTGTTCTAAAGAAGAAAAACATTTTTCAATTTCCAAAACACCTTTAACAAGTTTTGAACTGAAAACAATTTTCCTTTTTAAAATTTATTTTCAAAACAATATCAATTTTAAGAAGAAATTTAAGATTTTTTTTTATGAATTCTTTTTTATAGAATGCTTGAATAATTGAAAAATAGAGAATAGGATGAAAACGCTGTACAGTGTAAATAAAATTGGGAGATGTAAGGAAAGATGGAAGAACTTCACAAGAAAGAAAGAGAAAAATATGTATGTACAAATAACTTTTCCTTCCACACATGCTTTACAGAAAATATCTTTCAATCATGGACAAAAGCCCTTCCACATATGCTCAACAGAAAATATCTTTCAATCATGGACAAAAGCTTGAAGGGAATTGCTCACAATATAGAATGTGAAATGTAGAGCTATAGAAAATATCTTTGAACGATAGACATAAGCTATAGAAAATATCTTCAAAATTGGATTTAAATTCAAAGGGACTACTCACCTCTAAAAAAATAATTGTGGTATTTTGATGTACTACAAACTCTAGAAAAATATGGTATTTGACTATTTAATTTTGTTTTTATTTGTTGATGTATTGGAAATTGATTTAGCTTTCAATTGGCCCAACTTCACAATTGTTGATAAGATAAAATTTATCTCTAGCTTGTCAAAGTAGCAAGTTTTGGAGATAAAAAATAATTATATTTTATTCAATTTTAACATTAAGGTCATGTTTGGTTCTTATAAAGTATTAAGGAAAAAATGTTAAGAAAAAAATATTTTCTTATATTTGGTTGTGGTACTATGAAAAATATCAAAGAAAATAAAATATAATTAAAATTAGTTGAAACTTATACATTTTCAAATTATTTAATCTTCATATAGAAAAGTTGAAATAAGTGAATTCAGTTTAAAATAACATATAAAAATAATTTATTAATTTTAAATTTATTTTATTTTCATTCATGTTTATTTCCTTCTCATTTTCCTCTTTGTTTTCTTTTCCTTATATTTTCTCTCTCTCTTTTTTTTTAAACCAAACATAATGTAAAATTTTAAAATTAATTTTGATCATATAAAAATTGGTAAACAAAATTAACTAAGAAGTTGACCACTTGTGGAAGATGAATTTGATGGATCATACCTAAGTGTCAATGATCAAGGAAAAAAAAAACATAATTAACTATTGGGATTTCTTCCTATCAAATTAGTATATCACAATTAGTAGATTTTTTTAATGATTTTTTAATGGGTTTGATGATTTTTCCAATATTTGCACAAGAGACATTGATGATGTGGATTTGATAAAAAAAGAATAAGATACGAGTGAATATATATAAAATATCTTTGAATATAAGCATATACTATATAAAATATCTTTGAATGTAAACTTAAGTTGAAAGGGCTACTCATCTCTAGAAAAATAATTGTTTTGTTAAGATATACTTCCACCTATTGATTTAATTCAAAAGACAAAGCATGAAGGGTATTAATACATACATCTTGATAGAGGTGGTAGGGTCTTAAGATACTTTTACTACTTTGATATGGTAGATACTCGGTCTTTATCAACATTAATATTTGAGATTCATTTATGTTTGGAATTCCACTTATTAGCTAGTTGGGTTCAATAAGAAACGTGAACTTAGAAAGAGATGACTCATTTCCAAATAACAATTGTTTTGTTATAATATACTTCCACATCTTGTTTTAATTTGAATGACAAAGCTTGGAGGATATTAACACATACATCTTGATAAAGATGGTAGGGGCCTTAAGATACTTCTACCATTTTGATATGGTAGATACCCGATCTTTGTCAACATTAATATTTGAGATTGATTTTTGTTTGGAATTCCACTTACTAGCTAGCTGGTCCAGTAAGGAATGGATGAAAATCAAGTTAATTAGCTAATTGAAATATGAGATAAAAATGGACCAATTTCGGCTTAAGAAATGAATTATAATTAGTAACATTAACCGAATAGGCAAATCAAATAGAAAAGAGGAAGAAAACAATAAAAGAGAAAAAGATGAAGAAATATGTATTCATAATTTCCTTGATACTAGTTATTTGTACCAAAAATGAGAAGAGATGTATTCATAATTCTATTTTTATTATTTTTAAAAGTACATAAATAAAATTTTAATTACATTTTTAATTTTTAAAAGTATTAATATCTTTCTTAGTTAAATCTAATTTTATTTTTTTAAATAAAAATATATATTGATAATTATATAATATTAAAAATTAAAAATTTATGATTTTTTTTTTAAAATTTTAATGGGTTTGACCACTTTGTAATCTTTGCATGAAAGATACTATGTTTCTTGATTTGGTTATAAAAAAGAATAAATATGGATGACTTGTAAGTTTTAAAATTACTTCATAGAAATTTTTAATTGCCCAACAAATTGATATTTAAAACATCGGAAAAAAAAGGGCAAGTGGGATGTATTTGGTCAAGTGGATTCTTTAGGCATGTTCTCCTTCATCACTATTGAACGTAACAACCTGTTGATCTTCATGCAACAATTCATGGTGAAGAAATTATAGAAAAACAAAAGAAACACACAGATTTAACGTGGTTCGATGGATTGACTACATCCATGGGAATAGAGAAGAAGACTTTTACTATATATCAAATTAGGTTACATAAAATAATATTTATACTAATCCTCAGGTAATGAAATTTCAAAAATATCCCTGAATAGTACTACGGGAGGGCAATGCCCCCTTGCACTCTCCAACCTATCGCTCACCCTTAACAATAAAAATATAAGCTTGAATGACAAATGTCATTGTTCCACTCTGACATTTACCAATTTTTCTCCATATATGTCTTTTCCTCGATATAAACCACATACTACAACACAACCCAATTAGAAAATATATTTTCTAAAATTTTTGGAGAATATAATTAGTAATCCTAAGTTTATTTTCTCTTTTTTAAAACAGGAAAAAAGGTATTTGACAGTATAACAAAAATAAAAAATAAAAACATTTTTTTGGATAAATTTTCAATTTTCACATTTAAGGCATCAATATTGTTAAATTTGACGAAAGGAATAAAATAATGGATGACTTGTGAGTATAACTTTTTATTTTAAATCTAACATATATTAAAATTTATTAAAAAAAACTTTATTTTCCTAAATCTTTACAAGCTATTCTTATCCATGGTAGAAAGAAAAAGAAAATCCTATTTAGACTGGGAACTTTGAAAATATGGATATAACTTTGAAAGAGCCATGCACTTTTACCAAAACAATTTTATTGTTCTACTGTACTTTCATCTACTCTTTTTAACTCCTATAATGAAGTTAGTAGGGTTTGAACAAAGATACATTTACCACTTTCACTTAAATGGTCATGTGTTGATCTTCATTAGGATTTCTACATTAATTTCACTTTCATTTCATAGATTAATGCCTCATACATAATAACATGTTTTGTACTTTATATCAAAATGGAGAGTAATTATTGGAAGTTGGCACATGGCTAGTTTAAAGGGGACACATGCATATATAGTAGAATATGTAAGCTAAAAGCATAAAATTATTTTTAACAATTGCTCGATTGATTAATTTCACATATATTTGTTTATTTCTTGAATAGAGTTAAAAGGCTATTTGGGGGTGTCAAGTAATTTGAAGAAAACTGTAGAGTTTCAAAAATGAAAAAAATAAATCACCTTAATGTTATAAGGGTTTTTATCAAGAAAGACTCAGAGTTTGCCTATGGAAGGGAACTAATATAAAAGACAACACTCCTCTAAAATCACACCAGAATATACATCATCTCAAAGTGTCTTATGAATCTTATGGTGCATCCAATAATGAGTCAACTACAACAAAGTATTTGAGAGACTTGTTCTTTAATACAAATCTTGAGTTGGATATGGACATGCGTGAATAGCAGAAGTTAGTAATGACTTCAAGATACATTTCTAATAAAATAATATCATCTTGGAATGTTTTGTGGGGGGCTACGCACAAAACTAGAATATATTTAGACTCTGGTGATATCCTTAGGTTGCATCTAGTTATATTTTTGTTTTTTATTATTTTTAAAAGTAAAAATACAAATAATGTTTTATTTTTATATATTTAAAAAAAAATAAATATTAAATATTTCTTTTAAAAAAAAAAATTCTTTTTTCACTTTTTTTTTTCAAAAATAGATTTTTTTTTTTTTGTAATTATATCACAATTAGTAGAAATTTTTTTAATAGGTTTCCATTATTTTTCCAATGTTTGCACAAGAGATATTGATGTTTTGATTTGATTAAAAAAAAAAAGAGAGAGTAAATTTTGAGTTTTAAAATTACATTAAATAAATTTAGGAATGAAAAGAAAATTGATACCTTTACTTTTGAAATATATATATATATATATATATATATATATATATATATATATATATATATATATATATATATATTACCAACAAAATATATAACAATCAAAATTGTAGATAAAATATCTTTGAATATGACATAAGCTATACAAAATATCTAGGCTGTGAATCTAAGTTGAAAGAGATGGATATCTCCAAAAACACAATATTACCAACAAAATAACAATTAATATTGTACATAAAATATCTTTTAATATGACATAAGCTATACAAAATATACATGATCATGAACCTAAGTTGAAAGGGACTATAGAAGAACAATTGTTGTGTTATGATATTCTCCCACTTACTGTTTTACTTTGTATGAAAAAAGCTTGAAGGGTATTAATATATACATCTTGACAAAGGTGGTAGCGTCTTAAGATACTTCTACTACTTTGATATGATATATCCCCGGTCTTTATCAATATTAATATTTGATATTGATTTATAATTGAAATGCCACAGGTTAAGTCCTTGTGATGAAAATCAAGTGAATTAGCTAATCCAAATATGAGAGAAAAGAGGACCAATTACTACTTAAAAAAATAAATAATAATTAGTGAAATCCATTGAATAAACCAATCAAATAGAAAAGAAGAAGAAAATATCAAAAAGGAAAAATGAGAAGAAATATGTATTCATACGTCGATCTATACTCTTTTTTTAAAGTAGAATATATAAATAAATTTTTAATTACATTTTTTAACTTTAAAAAATATTTAATATCTTCCTTAATTCTAGTTTTATTTTTGTTTTTAAAAATATATTGTTGATTATAAATAATAAAAAGAAAAAAAATTAATTATTTTTTCATTATCAGTTTTAACCACTTTCTAATCTTTATATGTGAGATATCAAGTTTCTTGATTTTTTTTGTATACATTGATTAACTAATTAAATGTTAAAGTCTCTCTTATTATTTGTTAGAGACGGCAAGTAACATGTTTAGAGGTGTCTAAGGGTTATTTTCATACCTTCCACATAAGTACCTTGACCCCTAAATTCGGCCCATTCTTAGTTAATAGACTAAGAAAGAATTACAATTAAAATTTGCAAAATCTCAAGATCAAATTGTGGATATTTTAACCAAGTCTCTCAAGTTTGATGATTTTTTAGAGTTGAGGATGTTACTTAGAGTCACAAATCAAGTTTAAGGGGGTATGTTGGAAAGTAAACTTGAATTAGGAGCTTTCTAAATATTAAAATTAAATTTAGTTTCTAAAAGGCTAAAGGAGAATATTATATTTTGAGTAGTTGTTCTAATTACTAGTTTATATTTTTGAGTTGTTAAGTCCTAGAAGGTTTCTATATGTTAGAATTAGGAGTTTCTATTTTGTTTAGTGTGAGTAGTTATAAATAGGAGATTATGTAATGTATGACAAAAAGAGAGTGATAGAAGATAATAAATTTTTAATTTTCTTAAATTTAGCTTCCTTTGTAATTGTAAACTGCAGAGAATATGTAAGCTGTATGTTTATTCATAACAGAAACATCTCTATTTATACATGCTATGCTAGTCTATCTAAGGTAAGTCTCCTATATTTACATCCTATAATCAAGCCTATAATCAATACATAACTAAGGTAAGTCAACTACATAAATAAGGTAGATTATGATTCTGTAACACTCCCCCTCAAGTTGGAGCATAAATATTAATCATGCCCAGCTTGTTACAAAAATATTCGACCCGAGTTCCATTTAACGCCTTTGTGAAAATATCTCCCAGTTGTTCTCCAGTCTTCACATAACCTGTGGAAATTAGGTTTTCTTGAATCTTCTCACGAATAAAGTGACAATCTACTTCAATATGTTTAGTTCTTTCATGATATACTGGATTTGAGGCGATATGAATAGCTGCTTGGTTGTCGCACCCAAGTTTTGCTGGCATGGGAGTCTTTATTCCAATCTCAATTAGAAGATGATACAACCACATAATTTCACACGTGGCTTGCGCCATGGCTCTGTTTTCTGATTCTGCACTAGACCGAGATACCACATTCTGCTTCTTGCTCTTCCAAGATACAAGATTCCCACCAACAAAGACACAAAATCCTGTTGTGGATCGTCTATCAGCTTTGGATCCAGCCCAGTCAGCATATGTAAAACACTCAATTTGAGCATGTCCATGATTGTTGTACAATATGCCCAGACCAGGAGCTCTTTTCAAATAACACAAAATCTGCTCCAAGGCTGCCCAATGCTTCACTGTAGGTGCAGACATAAACTGACTGACAATACTAACCGCATAAGCAATGTCTGGGCGAGTCACTGTAAGGTAATTCAATTTCCCAACCAATCTTTTGTATCTTTCTGGATTATCAAATGGATCACCATCATCTTTCGTCAAATGTACATTAGGGATCATCGGTGTGCTACATGGCTTGGCTTCCATCTTTCCAGTTTCTGCAAGTAAGTCAAGAACATATTTCCTCTGTGACAAGAAGATTCCTCTTTTGCTTCTTGATACTTCTACTCCCAAGAAATATTTTAGCTCGCCCAAGTCCTTTGTGTGAAACTTGGAATGCATAAAAAATTTGAGAGAAGAAATTCCTGCACAATCACTTCCTGTAATGACAATGTCATCAACATAAACAACGAGAAGAATAATACCATTTGCTGACTGTTTATAGAAGACTGAATGATCAACTTTGCTTTTGTTCATCCCAAACTCTTGAATCACCTCACTAAACTTGCCAAACCAAGCTCGAGGACTCTGCTTCAATCCATAGAGAGATTTTCTGAGATGACACACTTTCCCATACTCCCCCTGAGCAACAAACCCAGGTGGTTGCTCCATATATACTTCTTCCTGGAGATCTCCGTGAAGGAATGCATTTTTGATATCCAGCTGGTGCAGGGGCCAATGCTGAGAAGCAGCAATTGATATAATCAGGCGGACTGAAGCAAGTCTGGCTACTGGAGAGAAAGTATCAGAATAGTCCACCCCATAAGTCTGAGCATAGCCTTTAGCTACAAGTCTGGCTTTCAGTCGTGCCACTGAGCCATCAGGATTAACTTTTATTGCAAAGACCCACTTACATCCCACAACGTTCTTTCCTATTGGTAAATCAACTAGATTCCATGTGTGATTGACTTCTAGAGCTTGTATTTCCTCAAGCATTGCATTATACCATCCAGGGTGATTCAAGGCTTCCTTGACAGTTTTGGGAATAGAGACAGAATCTAAAGAGGCAACAAAAACGCTCGAGGAAGGAGACAAGTGATCATAAGAAACGAAATTAGCAATGGAATAAACTGATTTGCATTGACGTTTACCTTTACGAAGACCAATGGGGAGGTCAAGGTCACTGGGAGGATCAGATAACGAAGAAGTTGGTGCAGGACATGTATCTTTTGTCTCTTGATGCCTAGAGTATTCTTGAACAATTGGTGGCTTAGCTGGAGCAGGCAGTAAGTCAACAATAACGTGTGGTTGCTCAGAAGAATCAGTGGGAGTACTTGGGATGGTTTCTTGATATATGAGCCAATTTTCACCCTCCCCCTCACTTTCTGAATTTGGGGGTGAAGAATAAAAAGGTGTATCTTCTGAAAATACCACATTAGTCGATACCACATACTTGTTGAGATCAGGAGAAAAGCATCGATAACCTTTCTGAAGGCGAGAATACCCTAAGAACACGCACTTCAGGGCTTTGGGATCTAGTTTAGTCACAGATGGCCTTACATCTTGAACATAGCAAGTGCTTCCAAAAATTCGTGGTTCAACTGGAAATAGAGACTTCTTTGGAAACAATATACTGTATGGGATTTGATCATTGAGTACTGTAGAGGGCATGCGATTAATCAAAAAGCAAGCGGTAGAAATCGCATCAGCCCAAAACTGTTTAGGAACCTTCACCTGGAACAAGAGTGCCCGGGCTGTTTCTAGTAAATGTCTGTTCTTTCTCTCAGCAACTCCATTTTGAGAAGGAGTATCCACACAAAAGGACTGATGAAGAATCCCGTGTTGAGTCATGTAACTCTGAAATGAGTTAGACATATATTCTTTACCATTATCACTTCTCAATGTTCGTACAAAGATATTAAACTGTGTTTTAATCTCAGCACAAAATGTGCAAAAATGAGAGAAAACTTCAGACCGATTCTTCATAAAATAAATCCAAGTCGTTCGAGAAAAATCATCCACAAATGTAACAAAATATCGAAATCCAGTTTTAGAAGTAACAGGACAAGGTCCCCAAACATCAGAGTGTACTAACTCAAAAATAGATTCAGCCCTCTTATTAACTCTTGGGCTTAACGAACTACAATGATGCTTTGCAAAATGACATGATTCACAATTAAACGAAGGTAGACTATGAAACTGAGGACATAACTTCTTTAACACTGGTAAAGAGGGATGTCCCAAACGACAATGAGCTTTAATTGAAGAAGCGATGCTAGAACAAGCAACCGACCGAGGTACCCACGCATCAAGAATGTAAAGACCATCAGATACATGTTCTTTACCAATAATCTGCTTCGTCATAAGATCCTGAAAAAGGCAATGGTCAGGAAAGAATGAGATACAACAGTTCAGATCTTTGGTAAGTTTACTGACAGATATCAAGTTAAAGGCAAGCTTAGGTAAACTTAGAACAGATGACAAAGTGATAGAGGATGTTGGTTTGACAGTCCCAGAACCCACAACATTAGAGGTTGACCCATCAGCAATGGTAACAGGAGAAGGGGCTAAATGTGATCGAAAACTAGAGAATGTCTTAGGATTACCTGTCATGTGATTAGTGGCACCCGAATCAATTACCCATTTGTTTGAGGAGGAGATAAGACATGTTTTACCTGTCTCAGCAAGAGCAGTAACCGGAGTAGAAATCTTCAATGATTCTTGATACTGAGAGAATTTTGCAAACTCATCGGCTGAGACCATGACCGTCTTATCAGAAGAACTTGAAGAAGTACTAGAGGCGGTGGCAACATTAGCAATCTGATTTCTTTGATTACGGTTTTGTAATTTCCTGCAATATTTCTTGGTATGGCCCGGCTCATGACAGTAGTAGCAAACAATGTTGCTTGAATCATTGTTATAGCTATTAGAAGTCTTGCTTCCTCCCCTGTTGTTTGATTTTCTCCCAGTATCATTGTTTCCTCCTTTGGCAACAAGAACATTATTAGTCTGCTGGATAGATGAGGTACCTTCAGTACGCAAAATTCTACTGAACACTTCTTGAAGTGAACCAATCTCAGAACTGGAAAGAATTTGAGATTTAGCAGTTTCAAATTCAGATGGAAGACCAGCTAAAAAACTCATTACTGCCATTTTTTCTCTCTGAGTTTGTTGCACCTTAATATCAGTACTGAAAGGTAAAAGTACATTTAACTCCTCATAAGTCCTCTTAAAATCCATAAAATAAGTTGTGAGAGATTTGGCCTCCTTTACAGCACGATAGAAGGCTTTGCACACATCATACATTCGGGACAGATTCCCTTTGCCAGAATATAAGAACTCCAGATAGTCCATTAATTCTTTAACAAACTCACAATGATTAAGTAGTCCAACAATTTCACTATCAATAGAATTCCTTATTTGTAGGAATAAACATGCATCATCCCTTATCCAAGTCTTTCTAGTTTCATTATCAGGGGTTTCCATGGTCAGGTGGTCATCTTTTTCAACACTACGCAAATAAACTCTAATCGTCTTGCTCCATTCCAGATAATTAGTGTCGTTTAATTTATGATCAGTTATTTTGGACAGTGCTGGAACTATTTCGGTTATAGAAGCTTTGTTGTCAGTCATTTTAACTGATATTCAATTGCCACAATAAATATAATTCCAGCAGCAAACCAAAAAACAACTGATACCCAAAATGAATTTCCACAAGGAATCAGAGAACAAATCAAAGGGGACAGAACCTGCCAAGGAGATGTTCCTCTCAACAGTTGATCGAACACCGGAGTGCCACCTGAGAATGGTCGGAAAGAGATGAGAAACGTCGGAAAATCAGATCGAGAGATGGGAAACGTCGGAAAGTCAAATCGGTGAAGAAACGGCGGCCTCACGCACTCCCACGCTCCGGAAACAAGAATGCGCTCCTCCTTGGGTCGGTGGTGACGCAATCCAGACTCAAAAAAACATAACAGGTTACTGTTCCAGATTGTTAGGAACAAAACCCAAAACCCAGAAAATTCCCTTGAGCCAAACGTGTAACCATGTAACCATTTGTAACAACCCGCACCCAACCATGTAGATATTGTCCGCTTTGGGCCCAATGGGGCCCTCACGGCTTTAAAACGCGTCTACTTGGTTAAGAGGAGCCTCTACATATATAGCGCCAGGAACATTCTCCCCTATCCGATGTGGGACATCACAAACACCCCCCCATGCAGACACAACGTCCTCGTTGTGTCCCATGGGATTGCGGGGCCAAACAGACAAACACCCCTTACGGAGCCAAACACACCCCCACACCGGGGTTGGGGATCGGCTCTGATACCATGTAAACTGCAGAGAATATGTAAGCTGTATGTTTATTCATAACAGAAACATCTCTATTTATACATGCTATGCTAGTGTATCTAAGGTAAGTCTCCTATATTTACATCCTATAATCAAGCCTATAATCAATACATAACTAAGGTAAGTCAACTACATAAATAAGGTAGATTATGATTCTGTAACAGTAATCGTGTGTGTTTCTTTCTATCAACCCCATTACTCCAACCAAATTGGTGTTAACGATTCTGCATATCCAACAAGGTGACTTGGTGGAAAAGATCATAGATGAGTCTCACACTTTACCAACTCACATTGGCATCATGAGTAGAACGACTTTCCATGTTGTTGTTATTCGAAATAACAAAGATAGTGTGATGATTCCTTGAACCAAGATTCCTATGTGGTTAATTTACTTGTTATGTAATATATTATATATATATATATATATATATATATATATATATATATATATATATATATATATATAGATAATGATCACTTTGCATTTATGTGTGTGTATGCCAAGTTCATGACTTGATATGTATTGTCACCCCATTGCAATATAAGCTTAAGTTTTTGGGTAAAATCCATAGCTTAAAATGATGTCAGATCTTGCTTTAGTAACGAGATTTCATGATCTTTACCAAAAGGGAGAGATAAATAAAAAAGAAAAATGAAGAAATATGTATTCATTTTTTTTTTTTTTTACTCAAGTGATCTTTAGCAAAGATATTTTTGGTGATATCCTTGGAGGAAGCCATATTCAAAACATTTTTCTTCACTAAGGAATGGATGGAAATAAAGTTAATTAGCTAGTCTGAATATGAGAGAAAAATGAATCAATTAACACTTCAAAAATAAATAAGAATTAGTAATGTCCACCAAATAGGCCAATCAAATAGAAAAGAGGAAGAAAAATGGACTAATTCAGAGCATTTTTTGGTGAAATCCTTGGAGGAGGACATATTCAAAGAATATTTCTTCACTAAGGAATGGATGGAAATCAAGTTGAAAAGTACATTGAATTACAACCAATGTTGTGCATAAAATATTATTGAATATAGACATAAGCTATAAAAAATATCTATGATTGTGAACCTAAGTTGAAAAGGACTACTTATCTCCAAAAAAACAATTGTTGTTAAAAAAACAATTATTATGTTATGATATATTTCCCCACTTGTTGTTTTATTTTATATGATAAAGCTTCGTGGATATTAATACATACATCTTCACAAATGCGGTAGGGCCAATACATACATCTTGACAAAAGTGATAGGGCCTTAAGATACTTATTCCACCTTTGACATGGTAGATACTCAGTCTTCATACATTAATATTTGATATTGATTTATATTATACATTACCAAAAAGTTACAACCAATATTGGACAAAAATATCTTTGAATATAGAAATAAGTTATACAAAAATATCTATGATTGTGAACCTATGTTGAAATGGACTACTCGTCTAAAAAAGAAAACAATTGTTGTCAAAAAAACAATTGTTATGTTATGATATATTTCCACTTATTGTTTAATTTGTATGATAAAGTTTTGAGAATATTAACACATACATCTTGACAAAAGTTGTAGGGCCAACACACCTTAGGGCCATCACATATGTCTTGACAAAGGTGATAAGGCCTTAAGATACTTCTATCACTTTGATATAGTGGATACCCGGTCTTTATCACAATTAGTAGATTTTTTTTAATGATTTTTCATCAATAGGTTTCCATGATTTTTCCAATGGTTACGCTAGAGATATTGATGATTTTGATTTAATAAAAAAAAAAAAGATATGAGTGAATTTCGAGTTTTAAAATAACATTGAATAAATTAGGAATGAAAAACAAATTGATACCTTTACTTTTGTTTAATCATTAAATATATATATATATATATATATATATATATATATATATATATATATATCTTAATAAAATATTTTCAAATATAAACATAAGCTATACAAAATATCTATGATTGTGAATCTAAGTTGAAAGGGACTACTCATCTCCAAAACAACAATAGTTGATAGAGAAACAATTGTCGTGTTATGATATATTTCCACTTACTGTTTTAATTTGTATGATAAAGCTTCAAGGATATTAACACATATGTCTTAACAAATATGGAAATATGGTAGGGCCAACACATATATCTTGACAAAGGTAATAGGGCCTTGTGATTCTTCTACCACTTTGATATGGTAGATACTTGGTCTTTATCAACATTACTATTTGACATTGATTCATGTTTGAAATGCCACTAGTTGGGTCCCCTTACAATGGAAATCAAATTAATTAGTTAATCCAAATATGAGAGAAAAGTGGACCAATTACTACTTAACAAATAAATAATTAATAATTAGTGAAATCCATTGAATAGAACAATCAAATAAAAAAGAGAAAGAAAATACCAAAAAAGAGAAAGGAGAAGAAATATGTATTTATACATCTATTTGTACTATTTTTAAAAGTAGATGGTATAAATAAATTTTTAATTACATTTTTTAACTTGAAAAAATATTTATTATCTTCCCTAATCCTAGTTTTATTTTTGTTTCTAAAAATAGAACAAGTATATTGATGATTATACAACAATAAAAAGGAAAATATAGAAAATGATTTTTAAAAAATTTGTCATAAGATAAGCTATTTTTCAAAATGAATTTAGTCTTTTCAATATTTTTTTTTTAAAAAATTGTTAAGTATTATAACAAATAATTAAAATTATCAAGAATACTTTAGAAATTATTGCATTACATGAGAATGAATTAAGAAAACTTTTTTTCAATTGATAATTTTTTTAAAATTATTTTGAAAGACTATTTTTTGAGAATTATTTTCAAGACATGTCTAAGTGATTTGTTTAAGAACAATATTTTATTCTTAAGAAGAAAAACATTTTTCAATTTCCAAAACACCTTTAATAGGTTTTGGACCGAAAATAAATTTCTTTTTTAAAAATTTATTTTGAATATAATATCAATTTTAAGAAGAATTTAAGATATATATATATATATATATATATATATATTCTGTGTTCTTTTTTGTAGAATGCTTGAATAATTGAAAATTAGAGAATAGGTTGAAAACGCTGTACAATGTATAACAGGGTAAGAAAACCATTTTTCAAAGCGCTTTTCTTCATCATTTTCCACAAGCATCTCCTATTGGTGTTGCCCAAAGTTGTCTATCCATTTTGTAGTGACTTCACAATCCCATCATAAAAATCTGATCAAGTAATTGATTAAAAACGGGAACTGTCAGAAAAGATAGAAAGAGAAAAATATGTATGTGCAAACAACTTTTCCTTCCACATATGCTCTAAATAAAATATCTTTCATTCATATGCTCTTACATAAAATATCTTTCAATCATGGATAAAAGCTTGAAAGGAATTGTTCACAAAATACAAATATATATAGATAAATGGATAGATAGAATGTAAAGAGTTGATTATTACTTTGTTCCTCCAACACCAATAATGGATCTGTCCAGCTCCCACCAAATTACAGAATCGCAGAACCTTAACTTGGAAACATTTTCAAGCCAAACTGAGATGTCGAAACAGATTGCAGCTGATGGCCAAACTGATATCACCCACATGGATGCTGCCTTGTACAAGGCTTTGTATGAAGGTGATATCAGTATCCTCCAGGGAAAGTACTCAGAAGCTCATCTTCAACTCCAACGAACCCCAAAACAGAACACTGTCCTCCATATTGCAGCTCAGTTCGGTCAGTTGGAATGCGTGAACTGGATCCTTCACTTTCATTCATGTTCATCTCTCCTGCGGCATCCCAATCTGAAGCTTGACTCACCACTTCACCTTTCAGCCAAGGAAGGGCATTGGGGGGTCGTGAAAGCTCTAATTGATGCTGCAAAAGAACTTCAAGAGATGGAAAGTGAGGTTGGAGCAGATCAGGCCATGATGAGGATGGAAAATAAGGCGAAAGACACAGCCTTGCATGAGGCAGTGCGGTATCATCACTCAAAAATGGTGAAGTTATTGATTGAGGCAGACCCCCAGTTCATCTATGGTGCTAACAGTACAGGCTACACTCCTCTTTACATGGCTGCCGAGAGAGAATATGGGGACTTGGTGGAAATAATCATAGACACCAGCCCTTCATCAGATCACAAAGGCATCGAGGGTAGAACAGCTTTGCATGCTGCTGTACTCTGCCGTCACCAAGGTAGTGCATATAAGGGCCTATAGTAATGCATTGGGTTATTCATTTTATAATTAATTTTCTTTAATATTCCTTGACCTCTCTTTCTTCATTTATTTATTTGATCAGCAATGACAAAGAAGATACTAGGATGGAAGCCAATGCTAATCAACGAAGTGGATGAAAATGGCTGGTCTCCGCTTCATTGTGCTGCATACATGCGTGACGCTGCAATTACCAAGCAATTACTGGACAGATCACCAGACAAGTCTGTAATCTACCTTGGAATAAAAAACAGCAACAGAACAGCCCTTCACATTGCAAGTTACAATGGCTGTATGGACATAGTAAAGTTGCTGCTGTCACACGCTCCAGATTGTTGTGAGCAGGTTGATGAGAATGGCAATAATGTTTTTCACTTTGCCATGATGAAGAAGCACCCTTCTCATTTTGGTAGTGAGCTATTAATAAAGGATGGATTAAGAGTGAGAGGACTTGTAAATGAGAAAGATGCTCAAGGAGACACACCCCTCCACCTGCTTGCTTCTTTCGGAGTTAATGATGTAGATTTCATATTGGACAAAACGGTGGATAAGATGGAACGGAATAAAGAAAAGTTAAACTTTTCTGACAACTTTTTTTCTTCCCGGAATAAATTTTCATGTGGCACGGTAAGGTTTTTTAACTAAATTTTCTAGTACTTTATCCTATTTGTCAATCATCCATTTATTTGATCTTCTCATGCATTATATATATATAATTTTCTGTTTTTCTCTAATAGGAATTTTACTCTGATCAAATTTCAGATCTCTGCGTTAGAATCTCCGCAGTTGTATCACCTACATGAGAGAAGTAAGGAATATCTTAGACGGCCTTTTAGATCTTCCAGTTCGCAGCAGGCACAAGTAGATGACCGATTTGAAGGATTTAAGAAATATTTAAGACTGCCTTTTAGACCTTCCAGTTTGCAGCACGTCGTCAGAAAGGATGACAGCAAATATGGTGGCAAAATAGATGACGATGATAAGGAGGAGGAGGACAAAATCATCTCTTCCGTGAAAAAGGCAAGTGAAACCCATTTGATAGTGGCAACACTTACGGCAACAGTAACCTTTGCGGCAGGCTTCACCTTGCCTGGTGGTTACAGCGACACAGATGGGATGGCAATCTTAACAAAGAAAGCATCTTTCAAAGCATTTGTTGTGTCGGATACCATAGCCCTGACGTTCTCGGTAAGTGCCGTATTCATATTTTTTAGTATGGCAGCGCAACATGCACTGTTTTATGACCTCAATATGAGGACGTGGCTACGCTTGTTTTTTTATGCCTCTTATCTCACCCTGTTTGGGATGGGAGCAATGGTGGTAGCATTCACGACGGGGCTGTATGCTGTGCTGCCACATTCCTTTGGATTCCCAATTCTCACTTTTCATTGCATCTTCAGCACCCTCTTCTATCTCTATGCTGCATATGTTGGACTTGAGAGCATGCGTCTTGGGCTGTGGAAGCCAAAAATGTGTGAATAAATTCTTATTTTCTCTTCAATAGAAATAAATTTGATAATTTTAATTCTTTTATTTAAGATAAAAATTATAATTTATTTCCATTTTAATTCTGAGTAAAAATGGGAATACAAACGAAAAAATAAACAAAATTTTCAAAAATATTCTTTCTCATGGTTTAAAATAATTTTTTATTTTTATATTTATTTTAAAAAATTCTCACATTCAACATAGTTTGAAATAATTTTTTATTTTCATTTAGAAGAAAATCCTTGAGATTTTGTTTGCTAAATAATAAAAACCTATTTAGGCATGTGATTTAAAAACAAAATTGTTTTTCAAGATTTATACTACTATTTAGTTGTTATTCTTTATTTTTAAAGTAAAATAGAGAAATGTTCTTCCCAATTTTTTTATTAGAAAAAATGAATTTCAAATGAAGTGAGACTTTGTATTAATTTATTAATAAGTTTAATGATTTTAAAACTTGATATATATAGTGACATAATTAATGTTTTAGATTCTTTAACAAATCTTGTAATTTTTAATAATAATTTGAAATTCAAAAAAACTGATTAATTAATTATAGATTAAATAAAATAATTTAGAATGTTATCTTTGTAATTGATTAATAAATATACACATATAATGAAAATTTTGGCTCATTTATACCTTAAAAAATTAAATTTTATTTGTTTTTATATTTATTCAAAATAGAATATTATTAGAAATGATTAATTTTGAATAATTTTTCTTCATTTTAACAAAATAAATTAATTTTGCTTTTATAAGATCTCAATATCCATATTCCTTCCTTGGTTTACCTAATTACTAACGGCGTTTAATAAAAGGCTATTATGAGATGATCATTCTTTTGACCAATTTGCTAAAGAAGGAGACAAGGTGGGATTGGGAGTCGGATTGCAAGAAAGCTGTCCAACGCTTGAAAAACACGATTACAATGGGTCCAGTGTTGAGACTCCTGCACCTGAAGCTTCCTTTTGAGGTGTAGACGAATGCTTCTAACAAAACTTGTTTTTATTTTTAATAAAATATGAAAATTTAATTTGCATAATATAAATTAAATTTATAATTTGTGTTTTTTACAAAATTAAAATAAAAATTATTTTTAAAATAACTTATCTAAAAAAGTCTTAGTTTTTTAATTTTTGAAAAATATTTTTAAAAAGAACTTGCACTAAAGAGTCAAAATACCTATTAGTTTGAATGAATGGAAATCTCGTTTATAAGTGAGATCTCATTTTCATTGAAATCACTTTTGATTTCATTCTCATCATCATTTATAAATTATCTAATTTATAATTTTATTAAAAATATATTAAAAATGAAAGAAAATTTTAACTAATTTTATAATTTCAAAAAATATTTTATTATTTTTATTTAATATTATAAATTATTTTAGAAACACATATAGATTTTTTTATTTGCTAAACTTAGTGTAAAATAATGTGCTATGAGCCTATGGCCAAGTGGTGCTCTGTGATGCCTGCGCAGTTGAGGTTTAGGGTTCAAATGCTTGCGGTGGATCCTACAAAGAAAATAGGGGAAAGGCTGGGCTGGAATTGAGAACCTGTCCAGGCTTATTGAGCTTTTACTTGGGCCCCTATGAAAGAAAGGAGGAGAAGGTTGGAGTCGTTGGACTATTTGGATGAAAGGAAATAGGGGAAGGCTGGACTGGAATTGAGCCGTGCGGTTCATGAAGAACCACCCGATTCAGTCGGTTCACCCTGTTTGTGGTCAGTTCAACCACCCAGAAGGAGAGGACCAAACCGGACCAGTCAAAGGTCGGCGGTTGGACCGGTCAAAGAACTTCGGTACAGGCCCTGCTAGACCTGCAATCTCATGATAAAGACAGATCAAGCAAGGTTAAGTTTGCTAGACCTGCAATCTCTTGATGAACGCTACCAGAAAGCTTGCACTCTGCCTCTGCGGTTAAGTTTGCTGGGCCTGAAATCTCATGATGCACGCTACTAGAAAGCTTACACTCTGCTTTGTTCTTTGTGTAACTCATTTTTCTCGTAGCTGATATATACTAATTTTTCTAACTTAATTTTACTATGCCTTACGGCTAATTGTTTTCAACATAATTTATAAAATAATTGCAATGTTATTAGATAATGAAAGTAAAAAAATATGTGGTCTTATTTGATAATTGTTTTCGAGAATAGGTTTTTTAAAAAAAAAAAACAAAAAAAAGGAAAATATATTTGACTACTAGAAAATTGTTCTATGTTTTATGTTTTTAAAAACAAAAAATATGGTGTTTTTAAATAACATATTTTAATTGTTTTCACTTATTTTTTTATGAATATTTTAAAAAATAATTATATAAATAAATAAAATGATTAACTATAAAAAATTATTTTTAAAATATATTTAAAAACATTAAAAATAGATTAAAAATATTTCAAGTTTTCAAACAAATTTTTATTCTATAAGACATCGGATAACAATTTTCAAAAACTGTTTTAAAAAGTTATTTTTTAAAATTATTTTTAAAAACAATTACAACTTTTATTTTAGCCCTTTCCTAAGTTTCGTGCCCTTATTCTTAATCATCACTTAAATTTATTTGATGTACATTTTAATGTAGATTACTTTTAAGAGATGGACAATTATGGTTCCATACCTATATTTAAATTAAAAATTGAAAAAAAAAAAAAAAAAGAAAGGATAAGAACATAAACATGAATGAAGAAAAATTAAAACATAAATGGAAAGAAACCAACTGTTTCCACATTTCAATTTACAAAATTAACACGCGAAACTCACCACATCTTGTTTTTCTACAATCAAACCAACAGCATGTATGTCTTGCTTGTCGACATTAAAAGTCATTGAAATTTATTGAAGAAATCACAAAAAATATAACATATAATAATTATAAAACTTAATATTGTATTTATTATTTTTAACACAATTAGCAAAAATAATTTTCTATTTATAATTTTTAAGAACAATGACGCTACCAAATATATTTAATATTTATGAAAATAAAAGACATAACTAGAATAATGCTTATATTTTTTTGGGTAAAATTCAATGAACTTCTTTGTGTTGGAATTTTTATGTGTGGACTTACATAATCAATTTGATAATATCATAAATCGGTGTTAATTTATTTTTTGCGTTGTGGTCCACAATGGGACTGGACACATATTGTTGCTTAATTTTTATGGGCTCACCCTAATTCACTTGATTGACCCATTAAGTCAAGTCGTCTAAATAAAGTGTGTAATGTGTAATATATATATATATATATATATATATATATATATATATATATATATAGATGTGTGTGCATTGGGGGAGCTATCATCTTTTCTTCTCTTTGGAGAGCACTCCCGGAAAACACACACACACTTCACTTTGGACTGAATTTTGGGAGGCAAGGAAGAGCTCATTGATCCCTCATTCTCGGACCATCACGCACCCGGAAAGCAGCTTATTGGATATCAGAGGGGGAAGAAATGACTTCTGATGGCATGAACCAAGGTAACCGGATGAATTTTTGCTATTAAATGCATGCTTAAATGTTAACATGTGATCCTATGCAATTTAAATTCTCTTCACTTTGATCATACAAGGGATTGTTAAGAATTGAATATGTGACCAAATATTTCGTTGTACTGTTTATGCATATGGATCCATCCAATGAGATGGGAAATTGTCATCAGCCCAACGTTTTGGCCTGCAGGCTAGAAGTCTCAACTTCTCCCAAGGTTGAATTAAGAGCCACCCATTCCATTAAACAATTGGTCAACTTGTTTCCCATCCTTGGCGCAAAATATAGAAAGGAGACTGCTCATCAAACAACAATGGCCGATTCCACTACTTCCAGCCTTAACTTGAGTAGAGAGTCCAATCAGGTTGGAGCTGAAGATGCTAGGGAAATCCAGATCACCAACCAGGCTGCAGCTGAAGATGGTGTAAAGTTTTAGATCAAAACAAAATGAAACACCTCATTGATATATGTGTTATGTATGATTCCTATTATATATAAATCTCTAAAACTTTAACAATTAATTTAAAATTTAACAATGTAATTACATTATTGTACACATATGCAAGGTATTAAATAATTACTTGAAGAAGAAGTAGTATTTAGTTTTGCAAACTTAATATTAATCATAAGTATTTCGACCAAATAGAAATTTCACATATAATGCATACAAGAGATATTTATTTTAGGAAAATTTACTAAAACCATTTATATTTTAACTACTCACAAAAATCCTTGTAATCAAAATGAAAACAAATGAATATTTAAATTAACTTTTAGATTTGGAAATTTCATAAAAGATGGCTAAGATCCTATGGCCCTAATTGTCTTCTTTCACAAGAACAACACCTAATAGTCTTCTTTCACCTAAACACCACCTTAGACTGAAATTGATGAACTTGAAAATAAGAATTTAGGAAAATGGAGTCCAACTTTTGTAAAACTTGAACCAATGAGTCTTTCAACTATATATATACTTAGAAAATTGATAACTAAGTCAACTGGTGACTAAAAGAGCATCAACTTAGTTTCAACCTCTATTAGTTCCAAATTTGTGTAAAATAGCACATTTTAAAACACAATTATTTTCCCAATTTTTTGCCAAATAATCCAAGTTCCAGAAATTATTGAACTATCCATGTTTACTCAATGACAAGTCTAAAAATTTATAAAAATAATTTAGAAGTCTATACTAGAAGCGCCTGGAGGATGACATTTGAAGGGGGGGACCGGGCTTCTTGGAGGAGCAGCCGCATGGAGCACGTGACGAGGCAGGTGACCCTCGCCATGGTGGTGGTTGGAGCTTCTGAGGTTGCTGAGCGGTGAATAGTGGAGTAGCTGATGGCTTGCGGGGGAAGATAGGAAAAACAAAAAAGGAGGGGGAGAGAAAAGGAGAAGGGGGAGAAGGGAAGAACTCAGGGGTTTTCTCACGGATTTTTGCTGGAGAAGAGCTTTCTAGGTGCGTGCTTTGTGGTTTTTTTTCTTTCTTCTTCTGTTCATGTTTTTCATTATATTTTCACATTCATGCATTCGCCTTCTTGTTTTAGCTTTCATTCACCATTTGAATGTGATTGCTATGCCATTTTCTCATTTTCTGTGATTTCACTTGAGGCTCTAACATATATGGGTTCATATGCTTCATGTTACCCTGCATTTTTTTTTTTCTGCCATACATGTTATTTTAAATTGGTGAGTTCATTGTTGGGTTGTGAGGCTAGGAATGGAAAATGCTGAGTGGCCTTTACCAAAAATGAGCTATGAATTCCCTTATTATTATTGCTGGTTCGTGTGGGTTATGTCCATGGATGAGCAGTTTTGAGGGGAAAGAAGAAGCTAAGGGGAAGGCCACTTCGTTTTTGTGGTAGTTGAGAGGAAGGGAGGAGAACAAGAGGAAGTTGAACACGTGGAGAAGTGAAGCTTGGAATGGGGGCCCCAACTTGGTCAACTCATTTCCATTCTTCCCATTCTCTTATGCAGCCACCTAACGCAATTTAATTTTTTTTTCACTGTTTTCCTCCACTTAAATTGCCTTTGTTTTTTTCCTTTCACGCGTGTGCACCAACATTCCATTTTAATTCTCTATCTTTATTTATTTATTTTAATTTTCCAAAATTTTGATTCCCAAAACTTTTATCTTCAAATAATAGTATAAATTTCCATTTTTTAAATCTAAATTCCAATTTCCAAAATTTCAATTTTCATATCAATTTATTTAATCATTATCATTTTACTTACCTATTTATTTGTTTATTTTTAAAAATTCAACATTTAAATAACTTCCAAAATTCTCATTCTTAAATTCAATTTCCAAGACTCCAATTTCTTTCAAAAATTAATTTTTAAAACTCCAATTCTTAAATTTAATTTTCAAAATTCAAATTCTCATAATTTCCAAAATTCAAATTTCTTTTAAATTTAATTTCTAAAACTTAAATTCTTAAATTTAACTTTCACAATTTTTACTTCTCAAATAATTTTAAGATTTTCAATTTCTTTCAAATTTAATTTCCAAAATTCCAATTCTTAAATTCAATTCCCAAGACTCCAATTTTCAAATAAATTTCAAGAAAATCTTGTTTTCTCTCCAACTGTTTTAATTTCATTCGGGTTTCAAATAATCTTCTGCTCCTCTTGATTTTAACAAGCATGAATCTTTTCTTCATAATTCCAGAATAATGGAATCTGTGATATTAATTCATGCAAAATAAATGGGTCTTGGTGGGAGCCCGACATATATGATTTTATAATTAATTGATTGATTGATTTAGTTGTCATGCATGATTGTTTCTATTCTGCCCTATGACATGCTTGAAATTATTCTTTAATTTTGCACTAACCCCCTCTATTGATAGCGCATGGTGGCTCGTTGTCCAGGTATGTATCCATTTTCCTCTAATCGTTGTCTATGCATGTCTCGATTTTTATGTGTGCATGATCATTCAGGATATTCATTGATTTACTCGTCAATTGTCACGTCAGCTTCATTTTGTTAGTAGAGACCCGACTTTAAGGGCTTAGAGGGGTGCTACGGTTTTTACCGTACCTTCCCGATAAATAACCTGACCCCCGAACTCGATCCGGTTTTTCATAAACCACCTTTTCCAAATAAGGAGTCACACTTAGGGTTTTTCTTTCTTATTTTGTTTACCCTTTAAATAATAAAACAAAAATAAGTGACGACTTCAAGTCATTTTCTTAATCGATAAAAATCATAATTTTTCGAAAACAAAAATCGAGCTCGCCATCGAGTGGGAAACGCATGAGCCGAAATGCGGGGTCCACAACTAGCCAAAATTGAATCAAGTTGAATTGGATTCTTTAGTTTCTTTTCAAATATACTAAAATTTATTAAAAATAACTACAGGTAAAGATTCTTAATGAAAACATTTAGAAAATATAGGCCTGGTTGGTGTTTTTAAAACTTGTGGAGGAAAATAGTTTTTAAGAATAATTTTTTATATTTTAAAAAGTAAAATTATATTTGAAAACTGAATTTTAAAAAACAGTTTTATTCTTAAAAACCTAAAAAATATATTTGGTTAAGTTAAGAAAAAAAAATGTTTTAGAATAAATAAAATAAAAAACACGTTTAAAAGTTGATTTTTTTTTAATTGAATTTTTTTCATAACTCCTCTCCATTAATGAAAAAAGGATACAAATAAAAAAAATTTCAACAATAGATAATAATAATTGGTTTTGTTTTTTAAAGTTGAGTATTTTCTTTAACTAATTGATATTATAAATATATAAATAATTTTTACTTTCACACTTTATAAAAAATAAAAATGTTTCATTTTGAAAATTTTATGCATCATTTGTAATTTTTTCAAACAAATGATTACTTTATAAATATTTTTAAATGTGTTTGATTTCAATAATTGATAAATTATATGATCAAAATGTCATAAATTGGTAAATATCAATTATTGGATTTTATGAAGATAAAATGTATGATATCAAATAGTAATGCATTATACTTAGAAATAGATGATGTATTTTTTCTATTTTAAATGTAATTAATAATATAAAAAATTAATTAATAATGATATATTTATGATAATTTTTGTTTAAAAATATTTATAATTTTATTTAAAATTAAATTTTATTTTATATTTAATAATTATATAAAAGATAAAAAAAATTAAAAGGAAATCAAACTAATTTATTTATAAACATTTATTAATTTTCACTATTTTACTTATTTTACTAAATATATATATTTATATTTATTGGGACTGAAACCATGTTCTTATTTCTCTCATTCTTCTGTTTTCCTCTATTTCTCTTCCCCTCCTATTCTCTGTTTCTCTTTCCCTCTTATCTCCCTTTCTCTTCCAATATCCAAATTTTTATTCACGTCGGTTTATTTATCTCTTTTAAGATCAAAACATTACTCACTGAGATCAAAATCCATATTGTGGTTGTTGTAAAGATTCTTGGTTAGGGTTTCAATTTTTGTTTTAATTTTTCTATTCTTTTTTATTTTTTGCATTCTTGGTTTTTTGTGTTATTGTTTATGTTTTGTTTTGTTTCAGGGAAATCCTAGAATTTATGGAGGTTTTGGCTTTGAAATGCATCGAAAAATCATATGGGGATAAATCCTGAAATATCCGAAAAATATTGAAATGGAAATGACCAAAAAATAAAAAAAATTGCCGATAATGTTAAGTTTTTGTTTGAATTTTTGTTAGACCGATTTTTTTATTTTCCCCATTTTCTGATTTTTTTTTTCTCATAGTGTAAAGAATTTTCCTTCATAGTGAAGAGATGAGAACACCCAAGAATAGTGATTGAAAATATGAAGAAAATTTTATTTTTTTTCTTCTTAGAACAGTGATGAAAAACACCATTTTTTTTGTTCTCTGAAAACCAGGCTTTAGAAAACACAGATAACACATGGGAACAAAAACTACTCTCTTATCAAACATGTTTTGTTCTCAAAAACAGAAAACTTTTTTTGAAACAACTAACCAAACATGCCCATATTTTCTAAAATTTTTAGAAAAAAAAAATTTTCTAATCCTGGGTTTATTTTTTATTTATAAAAATAAGAAGAAAAATATTTGATAGTATGACAAAAAGAAAAAACAATTTTTTTTTGGATAATTTTTCAATTTTTTACGTTTACTTGTGAGTATGACTTTTTATTTTAAATTTAATTTATATAAATTATTTTTTTGTTAAATAAATCTTTATTTCTCTAATCTTTACAAGCTATCCTTACCATGCCAAAAAGAAAAAGAAAATCCTATTTGGACAAATAACTTTGAAAATACGGACTTGAGATTTGAAGGAGCCACAAAACACTTCCACCAAAACAATTATGTTGCCCCATTGTACCTCCACTGACTCTTTTGAACTCTTAGAATATAGCTAGTAGAGTTTGAACGTAGATACATCTACCACTTTCACCGAACCTTGTTTCACTTTTGTTTTTAAAAATAAGATTTTTTTTTTTTTTTTTGTAATTATATTACAATTAGATTTTTTAAATGATTTTTTATTAGGTTTGATGGTTTTTCCGGTGTTTGCACAAGAGACAATGATGTGGATTTGGTAAAATCTAATAAGATTTGAGTGAATTGTGTGTTTTAAAATCATGTTATATATATATCTTTGAATGTGAACCTAAGTGGAAAGGGACTACTCATCTACAGACAAATAATTGTGCTATTATGATATATTTTTATCTCCTGTTTTAATTTGAATGACAAAACTTGGAGGATATTAATACTTACATCTTGATAAAGGTGGTGGGGTTTTAAGATATTTCTACCACTTTGATATGGTATATACCTAGTCTTTATCGACATTAATATTTGAGATTGATTTATGTTTGAAATTTCACTTACTAATTAATTGGGTCCACTAAGGAATGTGAACCTAAGTTAAAAGGTACTATTCATCTCTTGAAAAACAATTGTTCTATTATGATATACTTCCAATTCTTGTTTTAATTTGAATGACAAAGTTTGGAGGATATTAAGTATTAACACATACATCTTGATAGAGGTGGCAGGGTTTAAGATACTTCGACCATTGTCTTTATTAACATTTTTTAGATTAATTTATATTTGATATATATATATATATATATATATTAATGAAGATATTTTTAAATATATATACACCCATAATTTGACAAATATAATTAAAATTTGTTAAAAATTGATATATTTTTAATTTATTTAATCTTTATGTAATAAAGGAAAATAAGTGAAATAACTTTTGAAGAAACATATACAAATAATTTATTGGCTTAAAATTTTTTTTTTGTCACTTTTTCTTTCCTTTTATCTTTCTTCCCTATTTTTTTCCCCTCACATTTTCTATCAAGTTTCCAAATAACCAAACATAACTGTAGAGATCCACTAAGGCTTTGGGAAAAAAAAACGAGGGGGCTTTTTCTTCGATTTTTCAAGAAAGATGAGTTTTGACCCTTCCATATAATATATATAAATATATATAAAATGACCTGACCAAGAAAAAGTTACCCTACCCTATTTTTTTATGAAACCGCCTAATTGAATTAAATACTAATAGATGTGGATTGATGCAGATACAGTTATTGGACCAATTTCATTCTTTATCTGAAAGAGTAGTTCAAAACCTATATATTTTTTTTTCTCTCCACTCGGATCAATCCACTTACTCGGCTTCTTGTATTTAAAGTGATTCGTGTATCTACTCCAATGATACTATTGTTCCGTACCATTATGGAAGCAGATCCGGGTAAAATATGCACTTCCTCGGGAATGAAAAAAAATCGATCATGCCCCTTATGCCCTGGGCAACACACGTGCTAACATTGACAAAAGGAAACATATGACCAACACACATGTTATGGCTCCATTAGCACATTAAAAACAATGGGAAACAAAAAGGAAAGAAAGAAAAGTGTTATTTAAATTCAATAATTTCTTTTTTTTTTAATTTGATTTACTCTCTTGGAAGGATGAAAATATCGGTAATTACGGATATATAAAAGATATATCGACGGATATTTTGGAAAAAAATATTGATAAGCCTAAAATTGATCAAAATTTATAAAAATATAAGAAAAACTTCATAAAAATGTAATTAGAAGTATAATTATATTTTTAAGTTATTTTATTAAATAATTTGATATGTGTATAATATGATTTATCATATTTGATAATAATATCGTATGCATTGATAAAAATATGAATTTTATAAGTGTACATTTATTATTAAATTATATCAAATATTATTTTATAATAATATCATAATATTTAATTATAATATATATAATTTTAAAATATATTTAATATTAAATTTATGATTCATTTAATTTAATTATATTAAATGATATAAAATAAATTATAATATATCTATAATTTTTATAATTTTTTATAATAATTATAAAATAATTATAATTAATTTGTTTTCAAAAATATTCTTTTGTGCATACTTTTTTATATATATATATATATATATATATACACGTTTGGTTAAAATTAACAAAGGGGAATGAAGGTCTTATATATGGGCAAAATGGGGAATGGAGCCCAGGTAGGAGACTGGCTGGGGAAGGGGAGCTTGGGTAGACTGATAGGCCTGGGCAGAGGAGCAGGTGGAACCGTGGAGGTCTCATATATAGGTGAAGTGGGGAATGGAGCTCGAGCAGGAGATTGGCTGGGGAAAGGGAGCCTGGGCAGAGGGGCAGGCAGTCTGGGCAAAGGAGGGCGTTTTCTTTTTCCAGAAATATCGGAGATTTTTTTTTATGACAACAGATTAATGAAAAAAATTGGCTATTTATCGCCTCCAACTGATATATCGGCGATTTTTTGGTGATATTTACAGAAATTTCCCAAGACCCACACCAAGGGTATGTCGGTCATTTCACACCTCAAACCCAAAGGCTTAAAGTGTAACCTGATCCAAACAATCATATTGTAATTGGAAGTAACCAATTACCAAATACCTATTCAGAGTAACGCCACAAAAGCAATCGAAAGTGGGGTTGGATTAGACAAGGCGATGTTGAGGATGACCAATAAGGAGAAAGACACAGCCTTGCATGAGGTGGTGCGGTATCATCATTCAGAGGTTGTGGTGTCATTGATTGAGGAAGACCCTGAGTTCATCTACGGTGCAAATATTACAGGCTACACTCTCTTTACATGGCTGCCAAGAGAGGATATGGAGACTTGGTGTGTATAATTATAGACAAAACTCGCGCTTCACCATCTCACAGTGGCATAATGGGTAGAACGGCTTTGCATGCTGCTGTAATTCGTGAGGACCAATGTAGCACACATGCAGATCCTTTCCTTGAATCTTGATTCCTACATGGTTAGTTACTCATGCAATATATTGTTAGAGATCATGATCACCTCTAAGGGTCATGCTTTACTAGAGGGAATTTCTTAAATTTTTTTCTCTGCTGTTTTTTTGTTGGTTCATTTGTTTATCAGACATGATAGCGAAGTTATTGGAATGGAAGCCAGATCTAACAAAAGAAGTTGATGAAAATGGGTGGTCTCCCCTTCACTGTGCTGCATACTTGGGTTATACTAAAATTGCGGAGCAATTACTAGACAAATCATCAGATAAGTCTATAACTTACCTTGCAATCAAAGATACCAAGAAAACAGCACTTCACTTTGCAGCTAACTGCCACCATAGAGAGACAGTAAAGCTTCTGCTCTCACATAAATAAAAATAAAAACGCAAGCCATGGGTGGTGACTATACTAACTAAAAACTGCAGGATCAATATGTCATTTGCAACTTGTACTACAAGCTTCGAGACAGCCTCAATCTCTCTCTCTCCATATATAAGAGGCCCAAAGGATAAAAGAGATTGGACTTTTGGCTTCCAAAACCAAACGAGAGAGGATCAAGGCTTGGCCTATGAGGGTGATGGCTATTGCCATTGTAAGGTTTACGCTAGAATGAATCTGTTTGGCCACATCTATATACAATTTGCGATGACCAAGATACTGATCTGGCTCTTTTCTTCAAAATTATATCCCTGTGTATCCTCGTGGAAATAGAGGTCTCTGACATGCTTCATTCCGAGGCTCCACCTGTCCAATTATTCATAATTACCAGATTCTCCTCATTATTAAAAAGAAAAAAAAGAAATGAAAAATATGCCTCCCGACTTTGGTCCGCGCCGGTTTTTCACCGACTCATTCGTCACCAGTGCCATGTGCAAGTGATCCTTTGCTCCGTTCATAGAACGGCATTGTTTTCATGGAATGATGTCGAACGAGGGGGCAACCCACATGGTGTTATGGTGGGGGTTTGTTCTACGCAATCAAAGAGGTGGGGACGGACGACTGAACAAGGTTTCAAAAGGAAGTGGGCCCTACCATTGCTGCCCTTTTCCCCGTCGGATTCCAAACTCATCTTGCTTTTGCTTAACCAGGTCGATCTACCAAGCCTGCACATTTGGGGGCTGGGCTCAGCCTTGGCCTTTCAAAATCCAAATCGACCCAATCACCTTGGGCCCCCTGCCTAACCCATCTACAAATTTCATCCTCCGCCAGGCCTTGATGCGAGCCACTATTGTTGTAGAAAATATGTAGTGTGGGTTCAAATATTATCCCTAAACTAAGAACAGATTAGTCTATTTTTTTAACTTTTACTGACTGCTCTTATCTATGTCAGAAAGAAAGAGAAAATCCAAATCATATTTGGATAGAGAACTTTCCTTTATGCTAAGAAAAAAATCTTAAAATTATCTTTTACGCCTTTACTTTAATTTCATAGATTAATACTCATACAATATGACATTGAATCCATTGTACTATGTCAAAATAGAGAATAGTAGGTAGTTGGAACTACCCTTTAATTAATAATAGACATTTAAAATTATACTCACACATAATTAGATCAATCAAAAAGTAAAATTTATAAAGGATAGCTGATAATTGTTATGCCATTAAAATAGTTTATGTCAAAGAAATCCACATGACAGCATTTAAAGTATTTGTTGTGGCCATTACTCTCGCCATGATGCTCTCCACACCTACGTATTTAATGTTCCATGAAGTGTATTTAATGTTATTTAATCTGATATTAATTGACATGTAATTAAATAATTTGGACTTTTGTATTATGATATAGACATACTTAAGATGTTGTCCATTTTTTATTTTGATGAAATAACACCCCTAGACATTTATTTAAGATTTATTTCGAAAATGTCTCGGTTTTACCCTACTAATGACACTTTGCATGATTTTGATAATTCAATCATCTTGCACATGTTTATAAGTATTTTTATTCTTGATTTACATTACAGATATATTATATGCATTAGTTAAACCTTTCTTGGGAGCAAAATTCCTCATTTAGTATTTTATTTAGATCAACTAATCTTTGTGAGTGTAAATTTATTAAACAATTTTGAATTTTTCAACATGTTTTATTGTATCCTATTTCCTCTTGTTCACACCATATCATTTTTTTACTTCATGAGTTGAGATATGCATATGTTACATTCATTATGAGGCCTAGCTTATGGTTCCTTATTATTATTTGTGAGCTAACCCAATTGTTATATGAAAAACTTGGTTCATTGTTTGAGATAGTTTCATTTCCTTCTCATTTATTTGATTCTTTCATATGCATGCCTTGTTCGAGTAGCCTTTTGCTATACTTTGCTTTTGATATACGCTTAGCTTCTTGGTATTCATGATTAATTAATTGACCAATTGTCATAGTAATTTCAATTTGATTAGTAGAGATCTGTCTTAGCGTTTAAAGAGGTGTTACCTTATGTTAACTTCCCAATAGGTAACTTGACTTTTCAAAATAAAAAGTTATTTTTAGGGTTTTATTTTTTATTTTGTTTTCCTTTCAATAAATAAACAAAAATAAGTGACAACTACATTTTTTTTATAAAAAAATCAGTTTTTCTCTAAATAGTAAGTCAAATAGTAAGTCTCGTCATTTTTTACTAAGGATGCATCGAATGAAAAATGCTAGTCCACAGTAGGCTTTGATTTGGATTTATTTATTGATTCATGTTTATGGGTATTAGGGTTCTTGGATATTATTTTGAGCTTCGGTTATTGCTCTGAGATGTATTTGTAGCCTTGGACTATCATATTTGTTTTGAGTTTGGGCTTTGTATATTTGATTTTGGGCCTAGTTTATTTTATTTTTCAGGTTTAGGCTTTGTTTGTTTTGGGCTTATATATATTGGTTTGGGTTTATTTATTTATTTATTATTATTTTTGGCTCTCATCATTCTCATTTTGGCCTTGTTTTGATTTTGGACAAGGGTCAACTTTACTACCTCCATTTGCTTACTTTTTGCCTAGAGCTTAGATGTCCACCATGTGAGAGCGTCGATGAAGACCAAGCTTGAAAGCCTATAAAAGGGCACATACCCCTAGGGTTTTAGAGAAGGTGGTGCACGACAATTTAAATTATTAATTTTGAATATTTTTATCTTAAATACATAAAATAAGAAAAATATATAATAATTAATTCTATAGATTTTAAAATATACACGTTCATACTTAATTTTATAGATTTTAAAATGTAATAATTAATTTAGCATTTCATAATAATAATTAAAAAAAATATAAGTTCATAATCAATAACATTGATAAAAATGACTTAATGGAATATTTAAAGTGCATTCAATATCTTAGTAAAGTAACTTAATATTATGTGGACCTCGTATTTTGCACGATGTATTCTCACTCGATAGCAAAACTCATTTTTTATTTATTTGTAAAAATTTATGATTTTTAGAAAAGACTTGGAGTCACCACTTATTTTTGTTTTATTTTTTTTAAGGGAAAACAAAATAAGAAAGAAAACCGTAAGTGTGACTTCTTATTTGGAAAAGATGATCTTCGAAAAACCAAACCTATATTCGTGCTTATTTAAAATCATATTCATGCTTTTTTAAAATAAAGAGAAAGAAAATATTATTTGAAAATCAAAGAAAATTTGTGAAAGTACTTATCTGAAGTGAAATGTAGCAAGTTTATTTAAAACAAGATTTTTTTTACCTAAAACCCTAATAAAGGATGAAAAGTTGTAAAATTAAAAATATTTGAAAATTAAAGTGGAATTACTATTATTTGAAAGAAAACTAGAGTTTTGAAAATTATTTGAAAATTGAAATCTTAAAAATGAAATTTAAATAAAAAAAAATTTGAAAATGGGAATTTTGAATTTTGAAAAATTATTTGAAAATGAGAGTTTTGAAAATTGGAAATTTGGAAAAGTATTTGAAAATGGAACTTTTGAAAATTAAATTTGAAAATGAGAATTTTGGAAAATTATTTGAAAATTGAAGTTTTGAAAATTGGAATTTTGAAGAATTATTTGAGAATGAAATTTTTAAAAATTAAATTTGAAAATTATTTGAAAACGGAAGTTTCGATAATTAAATTTGAAAATTGGAATTTTGGAAAATTATTTGAAAATGGAAATTTTAGAGAATTAGTTGAGAATTGGAGTTTTGAAAATTATTTGAAAATTGAAACTTTGATATCAAAATATAAAGAATAAAAAAGGATGAAAAGTGGTGTAGGTTTTGTTGGTGGTGATGGCGGAAAGGCTTTTTTGGCTTGGCCCATCAATTGCCTTCTAGCAATGCAATGTGTGACCCTAAAAAAATTCCACAAACTTTGCAAAGAACTCTAGTCGCTTCTGAGAATCGATCTCTGCAGAAACATTGCTCACAAAAAAAAAACTTGCTTTGAGTATACTCAGACACCGGAGGTACCACCGGTGGCGGCGTTTGAACGAGGCCGGTAGAGGCTAGCTAGCACGAGGTCATCCGATTTCCAATCTTCTTTTATGGCTGCTTCAGTGCCTTGTGAGCGTCGTTCCTGTGCTTGAACAGAATAAAGGTGTATCCCATCCCATGCCATGGACGAAGATTTTTCGGTGAGCCGGGTCGACGTTGGCGAGTCTCCAGATGCTATTAACGAAGTCCGAGTACTTTTCCATTGCCTCCTGAAACAAAGCCAACGGTTGCTCTTTTGAGAAGGGCTCTAGAAGCTTTTCAATCTCCTCATTCTCCACTACTGGCCCTCATCTTGATCTGCCAGAGGTACTCAGTGGAGAGGCTAAGAGTGAGCTTGTGGCAACGGCGCTGGTACTTGAAGCCATTGATGCAGCAGAGGAAGGGTATGAGCGACAAAGACATAGAAGATGAGGTGGGCTAAGGAGAGGAGAGTGATTGGGACCCAGTAGTGGCAACACTAGAAGCGTAGGGACTAGGTCTGATCGAGGAAGACGAGAGAGAGGAAGATGAAGAAGAGTTGAAAGAGCTCCAATGCTCCTTCTTTTGGAGGTCGATAGCTCTTTTCTTCTCCAAGGTCTTCTTGAAGTGGATCTAGATGATGGTGTTGAGGGCTTGGAGGGCTGTTTCTTTTGGGATTATCTTTGGAAGACTCCTCTCCGGACGTGTGGAATATCGGCTTCTAGCTATCCCTTCTCCTCCAAAAAACCAATCGATCACCCTCCTCCCTTGTTTTTGCAACTTTGTTTTTCCTTTTTTGCAACTCTTTTCTTCCTTGCTCTCAAAATATGTTGGTACCACCCCCCAGACTACTACATAGCTGTCCTTGAAAACCTCTCATCCAAACCTCCGTTTTTCTTTTCCGCTAACGGCCTCTCTCTGCCCTCCTTTTCCCCAGTTGGTTTCTTCTTCTTTAAGCTTCCACCAACTCTACTGCTTCAACCACCACCATGGCAAGGTGGTCACGTCCACTGCCATGTTTTCATTGAACATAGATAATGGACCATACTGTTGACATATAGGTTAAAAATAAGAGATGTTTGCTCTTTTCTAAAAAATATATAGTAGTTAAATTGGTCCACCTTAACTAAAAGCAAATAAAAAATAGGCACAATTATGTTTTGGACCCAACTGGACCCAAAAATTAAAATTTAGTCTATAAAAGTTGTATAATTGAGGGAAATGATATAAAATATGAAGAGACCAATATACCCTTCAAAACTATTTTGAGTATTTTCTATCATAATGTGTGACAGATTTTTTGATCTTAAATTTTTTTTAATAATTATTCTGAAAATTTATTATTTTTAGAAAACTAATTTAATATATATATATATATATATATATTCTAAAAATATATAATTTAAAAAAAAATAAATTTGACATTTTTTTAGTTATTTTTTATATACACAATTTGAAAAATATATTTTCCAAGATGTTTGGTTTTTAAATACTAATAATAATAATTTATTTTTATTTTTTTGGAAAATGTTTTTTTTTTCAAATCACTAAATTAAATTAAATTTTATTGAGGTTTGCAAAAGGAATAAAATTTAAATTAATGTTTTTCTACTCTTTTTTTTTTTCATAGTCAATAAAGATCATTTTTAGAAAGATAAAAAATTTATATCATTCTTCTCAATTTTCACACTTTCTCTAGGTCTTCGATTTAAATGGTGAATTTATATGGACTAAAGCTTAATTTTTGGACTCAACTAGGTCCAAAACATAATTATCCCTAAAAAAATAAATAAATAATTTTAATTACTCCCACCAATACCTCCAAATCATCAATAAAGAAGTTACAAGTTTGAAAAGTGAAGTCAAAGCTAGAAAAACTCTCCCACCATTGAAATATGGAGGGTTTGGGAACACCACCAATTTGTTTGTCCCCTGTTGTTGGGTTTGAAAATGTGAATCTCAATAATGAACTACACCTAGAGGGGGGTGAATAGGTGTTGTAGAACAATTTAAAAATTCTCCCAACAAAGATTACCTAACCTTAGACTATCTTAATGTTAAGAAAATTTTCTTCCAATAACTTTTCAACAAAGCAAAACATCCACAAGCAATAATGTATGCACCAACACTCTCCCAACAATTTATAAATGCAAAACACATGCAAATGTTTCAACACTCCTAAAAAATAAATCAAAATATAGAGTGAGAGAAAGAGACAATGAACACCGGATTTTTAACGTGGAAAACCTCCGAAGAGATAAAAAGTCACGAGCCTATCACCGATTGAAAACTCCACTATGAAGAATAAAAACTGAGTACAAGGTTTTACCTAGCTCAAGCCAACCAATCCTTCCCGGAATACTTGACTAGTACCTTCATTTTCAGCTTCTCCTTTTGGAGCACACTTGGAGTCCGCACCAAGCTCAATCTCGGCCTCTTCTTGAATCCACACAAGAAGAAAATGGGTTTTTACACAAACCCAAATAGAATGAGAGATTGAGATATGAAGGAAGGAAGGAATCAACCCATTTGTTGCTCAAGAAAATCCATTAAAAACTAGTTTGGAAAACATTAAGAGAAGTGGATTTTCTTTGCAATCAAAAACCCCAAATTGGGAAAACAAAATGAGAAGATGAAGAACACAAGGAGTGTGGCTGCTCTCTCCATGTTTCTGCAGTCACTCTACCCAGAAAATGAGAGAAGATTGGTTTTTCAAGTGTAAAAAGAAGCCCTTAATCTAATGGCTGAGATTTGATAAAAAAAACATTAGTTGGATCGATCCACCCCTACACTTGGATTGATCCAGAAATAGGGAAATGATAGTCTTGCACCAAAAACCATTTCTCCTAACTTTCTAACACATTTAAAGCTTAAAAATCGGGTTGATTCACATCCAATCACCACACACTCGGCTACATACCTCGTCCTCTTAGCAAAATCTTAGTCTTCAAAGTCAAGTTGTCCGAATAGGAATAGGAAAACCTAGTTAGGGGACACTTAGGAATTTTGTCCGGAATTACCAACCTAGCTAAACACTCAAAGGGTTTATTTATTAATTTGCTTTGAGTTGAAGAAATTGATTATAATTTTTTTAATGACTTACTCACACTTGTTTTATTCTCTTATTATTTTAGTCAAAAAATGATTATTATTTTAATTTTAATTAATAACTAGATGTACAAATTTGACTATTTAACTTTTTTTATTTGTTGATATATGCAAAATGGCTCTAGCTCTCTATTGGTCCGAGTTCATAAGTTGATAAGATAAAAATTACCTATAGTTTATCAAAGTGACAAAATTTTGAGACACTAAATATACAAGAGCCCTAAAGGACAACAGAGATAGGACTTTTGGCTTCCAAAACCAAACCCCATGGGATCGAGGTTGTCCAAGAATGATTCATTCCTAAATTTGGCTCAAGAACGTAGAAATTATGGAATGTTAGAAATGTCATTTTATTTATAAAAATATTTAATAAAATGAATTTAGCTAGAGAAAATGGGTAGTGTTGTAGAGAAGCTTCTATTCTATGTAGCAAAGGAATACAGCAGCTACCATGGTGTTATTGTTCTATAATTGTAATTAGAGATCAAATCAAATTTTGGGATCCCAATAAGATCAGGATCAGGATCTAGCTAGACAACTTTTCCTTACGCTAATATTATATATGAGATATCCTTAAATGTAAACATAAGTTACATAAAATATCTTTAAATATAGATATAAGTTGAAAGAAAATACTCAAATCCTAAAAAATAATTATAGTGTAATGACAAGATTGGTAGTGCTTTAACACACACAAATGCCGCTTTTTTTTTTTGTAATATTAAATGAAATAAGAAATTTTAAATTTCTTCTTTTTTTTTTCTCACTTGATTAATACTAAACCTAAAAATAGGTTGCTTTTTATACCACAGTGTCATATTCTATATTTTCCTTCTGAAAATTATTTGTCCATTCTACATGGAAATTGGAGAAAAAAAAAAAGGAAAAAAGAAAAGAAAAGAAAAGAAAAGGAGAAGAACATGATAGGTTAGGTGGCTGTTAGCTATATTTTTGTTTTAGAGTTTTTAAGGGTAGAAATAATAAATAAGTTTTCAATTATGTTTTTAAATTCTTAAAAATATGTTTGATAATTTTAGTTTTTTATTATAAAAAATATGAAAAAAAAACAAACTTAATAATAACAAAGGGATCAAACTTTTTTTGGATAATTTTTAAATAATTGTGTGGACCCCATCTTTCTCGCATGCGTTTCCACTCAAATGGCAAGACTCAATTTTTATTAGAAATTTGATTTTTTTTAAAAAAAAAAAAAAAATTGGAGTGACCTCTTATTTTTGTTTTATTTTTAAAGGGAAGAACAAAATAAGAAAAAAAAAATTCTCAAATGTGACTCCTAAAGGACATACAAGTTTGCGAAAAACCAAGTTTGGATCTGGGGTCAGGTTATATATTGAGAAGGTAAGGTGATAAGGCATACACCCCTCTAAACCCCTAAAAAAGAGTCTCTACTAATCAGTTAGGGTAACATGACAATTGATCGGGAAATCGTGGATACCAAATAATAATCAAATAATAAAACAAGTCATGCATGATAACGGATAAATAAATAAATATGATCGGGTACAAGGCGTACCTTAGTTGCAAGTTAAGTGTTATCATGGGAGACAAGGTTAGTGCACAAATACTGAATAATTGCATGCATGTCAAAGTAGGGCAAAGTCAATCAAGTAATCAATCACAGATGTTAGGCCCCACCAATACCCGATTTATTTTTAGCATGAATTAACTCCATAAATTCTATTGCTTGAAATTATAGAATTTATTCATGCTTTATTAAAAATTGAGGAAAATCAATAAAAAAAATTGAAATTTGAAGAAAATATGAAAATGCATACCGGAAGAGAAATATGACAACAAAAAGTTTATTAAAATTGGGTTTTTGAAATGACTTGAAATTTCTAATGAAATAAATAAATAAAATAATAAAATAAAATAAAATAAAATAAATATAAAAGGGTACTTGATTAAGATTATTTGAAAGTTGAATTTTTTAAAATGAAAACTAGAGTTTTGAAAATCAAATTTTGAAAGCAAAAGATGAAGAAATGGGAGGATGACATGTGGCCGTTGGGATTGCATGCCAAAGGTGGCCATGCATGGGTGCAGAAGTGGGCCCGGGGTGCAAAGAGACTGCATTTGCTGGTGCCGGTGGTGCTGCATTTGATGATGATAATTCCCAATGTATAATCAGTTCATCTCCAATGGAAAAACACCAGGCGGATATTTGATGGTCTGGGGGTTCTTTTGGTGTTGCAGTTCCTATCACTTTCTCAGGAACTCTACCAATGGTACCAGCAAGATAAGACCAAGAACCTTCACGTATCCCTATAATCCGATCCTCCATTTTCACTGCTGATGGAGTTTCACTCCCTCTCCTCCAAAATCCTCCATATCTTTATCTTTTTCAGCCCCCACAAAAAGAAAACAAAAAATAATAATTAACAGAGAAAATTCAAAAACCGACAAATATTCCATTTCGTTCACAAAAAAAGAGAAAGAAAAAGAGTAAATTTAGTAATAGACAAATATTACGCTTCATCCCCTGCAAAAAGAGAAAGAAAAAGAAAAATTGAAAGAGGTGAAAGAAAAAGAAAAATTAAAAGAGAAACTTTAATAATAAACAAATATTTCACTTCGTCCAAAGAAAAAGAAAAAATTCAAAAAATATTATCCTTCATCCCCACCAAAAGTGAAAGAAAAAGAATAATTAAAAGAGAAAATTCTAACAAACAAATATTCCATTTGTCCTTAAAAGAAAATAATAATAATTTAATAATGTACAAATATTAAGCTTCATCCCCCACCAAAAGAGAAAGAAAAAGAATAATTAAAAGAGAAAATTCTAACAACCAAATATTCCACTTGTCCCCAATAAAAGAAAAAGAAAAAAAAAATTAATAATGAACAAATATTATATTTCATCCCCCACCAAAAGGGAAAGAAAAGGAATAATTAAAAGAGAGAAAATTTAGTAATAGAAAAATACTACACTCCGTCCCCACAAAAAGAAAAAGAAAAAAGAAAAAATTCACTAAATAGACTATAGACAAAAAAAACATGAACTTCTCGTGGCGCCTAACAGTCATCCTTGGTACTATGCTTTATAAAGAAAAACAGGGAAATTAAATTGTGTTTTCAAACATACATTTGAAAAAAATCAAATAACAACCCCAATTTAAAATTTTCAAATTGAATACATTTATCTAAAAATAATTCAGATTTTACATATTTTTTAGCAAATAGGTACTATTTTTAGTAATGTTAGTAATACCTTTGACTACCCTAAATGCTATTTTGACTTTAGAGTGCCAAAAACTTGAATTACTTTTAATGGATTTTCATCTTGTGATATTCTTAAATATGAGTATGGAAGCACATTTTTTTCCCAAGAAAAAATATCTTGCAATCATGGAAATGGTTAACCCTTAGATTTTCCTCTCTTTAGCATGTGTGATTATTAATTGTTTGGGCCTTAACATTGTATTTTGTAGGGATGACAAAGTTTGATACAATACATCAACACGACTCAAACTTAGCATACTTTTTACAAATTTGAGTATAATTGAGTTTGGATCAAATTTATGTTAGTCTGTATTACACATTTTATAGATATGTAGATTTTATATCAAACTGTATAATACAAATTTGATTCAAATGGATTGATTTAATAATTTCACTAATTAACTTAATTATAACTTTAAACTATTTAACTAATCTTCAACTTATTTTAAATTAATTTGTTTTTAAATAAACAGATGAATTAAGTTATAAATATATTTGATTGAAAAATTAAGTATATAAATATATACAATACCTAATTCAACTTAATTATTAAATAGAAAGACTTAATTACTAAATAAATTAATGGATTACATGATGTGTTACTTATTTAATAAATAGATAATATTTTGATTTATGTTTTTAACACGATTATTATTTATGTTGAGTAAGTTTTAATATAATACAAACACAACCCATGAGCACAAATTGCCACCAGAATTGTTATTTTGTGTTATTTTGGAAGATGACCTCATAAAATGGCTGATAATATGGTTGAAATTGTTTTAAACCACCAGAATTGTTGTTGGTGGTAAAAGCAGCTTAAATAATCGCTAAATAGGATGGAGTGCAAGGAAAAAGGAAAAATAAGAAAAAGTTAAAAATAAATCTGGGTTTAGTAAAATTGTAGTGATTCACTCCTAATTATATAAATATTATAAGTGGACACACAACTTTTCTATGCGCTATATTTCGAATCTGAAGAGTTGATTATTACTTTGCTCCTCCAACGCCAATAGTGAATCAGTTCAGCTCCAACTAAATTACAGAATCGCAGAACCTTAACTTGGAAACCTTTTCAAGCCAAACTAAGATGTCGAACCAGATTGCAGCTGATGGCCAAACTGAGATCACCCACATGGATGCTGATTTGTACGAGGCTTTGTATGAAAGTGATATCAGAATCCTCGAGAGAAAGTACTCAGAAGCTCATCTTCAACTCCAACAAACCCCAAAAAGGAACACTGTCCTCCACATTGCAGCCCAGTTCGGTCAGCTGGCATCCGTTGAGTGGATCCTTCACTTTCATTCATGTTCACCTCTACTGCAGCAGCCCAATCGGAAAGGCGACACTCCACTTCACCTTGCTGCGAGAGAAGGCCATGGGGCGATTGTGAAAGCTCTCCTTGACGCCGCAAAAACACTTCACCAAGAGATCGAAAGTGGGGTTGGAACAGACAAGGCGATGTTGAGGATGACCAATAAGGAGAAAGACACAGCCTTGCATGAGGCAGTACGGTATCATCATTCAGAGATTGTGGTGTCATTGATTGAGGAAGACCCTGAGTTTATCTACGGTGCAAATATTACAGGCTACACTCCTGTTTACATGGCTGCCGAGAGAGGATATGGAGACTTGGTGTGTATAATTATAGACAAAACTCGCGCTTCACCATCTCACAGTGGCATAATGGGTAGAACGGCTTTGCATGCTGCTGTAATTCGTGAGGACCAAGGTAACACATATGCAGATCCTTTCCTTGAATCTTGATTCCTACATGGTTAGTTACTCATGCAATATATTGTTAGAGATCATGATCACCTCTAGGGGTCATGCTTTACTAGAGGGAATTTCTTAAATTTTTTTCTCTGCTGTTTTTTTGTTGGTTCATTTGTTTATCAGACATGATAGCGAAGTTATTGGAATGGAAGCCAGATCTAACAAAAGAAGTTGATGAAAATGGGTGGTCTCCCCTTCACTGTGCTGCATACTTGGGTTGTACTAAAATTGCGGAGCAATTACTAGACAAATCATCAGATAAGTCTGTAACTTACCTTGCAATCAAAGATACCAAGAAAACAGCACTTCACTTTGCAGCTAACCACCACCATAGAGAGACAGTAAAGCTTCTGCTCTCACACTCTCCAGATTGTTGCGAGCAGGTTGATGATCAGGGAAATAATTTTCTTCACTTTGCGGCAATGAGCAAACGGCCTTTTGCTATTGATGATTTGTTCCCGAATGACAATAAGTTAAGAGTGAGAGGACTTGTAAATGAGAAGGATGCTAAAGGAGACACACCCCTCCACCTGCTTTCTTCTTGCCAATGTTATAATCCAGTTTTCTCAATGGACAATGAAGTGGATAAAATGGCACTCAACGACGATAAGTTAACTGCCCTAGACATTCTTTCAAGGGCTAACATTTAGTCGGGACAAATGTTCGGGGTAAGATTCCTAACTTAATATTTTGATTAGTTTATCAATGTTTAATCATCCATTTTCCTTTTGTTGTGAGGGAAGGTGGAAAATGTTAAAAAGAAGTGCAGAAGGCCAAAAGAGCGACAACAATTTTCTCTGTTTTTTAATCAAATTTCAGGGGAAACTGAAAAAACAAATGAAGGAATGGGAGAAAGTTGTTGTTGGACCCTTCAGTTGGCAAGAGGCCACCAATAAAGACAATGGTAGTAGTAGTAAAAACAAAGACGTCAGAGAAGACGAAAGCATGGCTTTCACAGAGAGACTAGGTGAAACCCATTTGATAGTGGCAACACTTGTAGCAACTGTATCCTGTGCAGCGGGTTTCACCTTGCCCGGTGGTTACAATGACAGTGATGGCATGGCAAAATTAACAAAGCAAGTAGCTTTTAAAGCATTTATTGTGACGGACACATTAGCCGTGATGCTCTCTGTATCTGTTGTGTTCGTTTATTTTGTTATGTCATTGCATAAGGACGAGGACATCCTTGCAAAACAATTAGTCCTAATGGGCACTTATCTCACTATGTCTAGTGTGGTACTAATGGTGGTTGCATTCGTGATGGCCCTATCCGCTGTGTTACCATTTTCCTCTGGGCTTCTACTCGTTGTTTGTATCTCCTGGCACTTGTTTCTCATTATCGTTGCCTTGACCTTAACTTGTCCATTTAGAATACATTTGAAAATGATTTTAAAAAGTATTATTAAAGTATTAGGAAGATAAGGTTTGCAATTGCAATTGGGCAATGGGCAGATCTTGTAAGCATGCTTCGTAATTTATTATTATTATAATTTGTCTTTATAATTTACATGAAAGTGTGTCATGATGTTCCATTAGTGGATCTGGTAAACTTTATTAAAACGTTTGAATTAATTAAGAAACAAATTAAAGATATAAAAAAAAAGAACAAATAAATAAAAATAAAAACGCAGGCCATGGGTGGTGACAGCCTTTATGTCATTTGTCATTTGCAACTAAAATAATTCATGCTAGAATGAATCTGTTTGGCTTCCAAAACCAAACCAGAGAGGATCAAGGCTTGTCCTATGAGGGTGATGGCTATTGCCATTGTAAGGTTCATACTAGAATGAATCTGTTTGGCCACATCTATATCCTGGAAATAGAGGTCTCTGACATGCTTCATTCCGAGGCTCCACCTGTCCAATTATTCATAATTACTAGATTCTCCTCATTATTAAAAAGAAAAAAAGAAATGAAAAATATGCCTCCCGACTTTGGTCCACGCCGGTTTTCCATCGACTCCTTCGTCACCAGTGCCATGTGCAAGCGATCCTCCGCTCCGTTCATAGAACGACATTGTTTTCATGGAATGATGTCGAAAGAGAGGGCAACCCACATGGTGTTATGGTGGGGGTTTGTCCTACGCAATCAAAGGGGTGGGGACGGACGACTGGACAAGGTTTCAAAGGGAAGTGGGCCCTACCATTGCTACCCTTTTCCCCGTCGGATTCCAAACTCATCTTGCTTTTGCTTAACCAGGTCGATCTACCAAGCCTGCACATTTGGGGGCTGGGCTCAGCCTTGGCCTTTCAAAATCCATATTATAGCATTCACACTTGGATCGGGCCTGGCCCGTCCTAAGTACCACCCAATCACATTGGGCCCCCTGCCTAACCCATCTACAAATTTCATCCTCTGCTAGGCCTTGATGCAAGCCACTATTGTTGTAGAAAATATGTAGTGTGGGTTCAGATATTATCCCTAAATTAAGAACAGATTAGTCTAATTTTGTAACTTTTACAGACTGCTCTTATCTATGTCAGAAAGAAAGAGAAAGTCCAAATCGTATTTGGACAGAGAACTTTCCTTTATGCTAAGAAAAAAATCTTAAAATTATCTTTTATGCCTTTACTTTAATTTCATAGAACCCATTGTATTATGTCAAAATAGAGAATAGTAGGTAGTTGGAACTACCCTTTAATTAATAATAAGCATTTAAAATTATACCCACACATAATTAGATCAATCAAAAAGTAAATTTATAAAGGATCATGACAGCATTTAAAGTATTTGTTGTGGCCATTACTCTCGCCATGATGCTCTCCACACCTTTTTATGTACTCCACCATGAAAAGTAGTTTATTTACGAACACATATCCCAAGCCTTTTTTCTCATTACTTTTGTCATGAGAGCAATGGTGGTTGCACTGATGACCAATGTTGTATCCATAAAGTTCTAATACAAACGTATTAATATCAAAGTGCAAAATTAAACAAACAATCTATGTGCAAAGCTACACTAGGTTTTTACCTAATTTGACCAATCATGTCAATCCACAAATGAAATAGAATATTTCTACCATACTTTAAAAAATACTATGAAAGAAAGAAATAAGATATAATTATTGGTCATAAAATATATTGTATTCATCTTCATCCCATAATCTTTTCCTCTTATAACCTATAATATTTATAAAAAATTTTATAATAATTTTCTTTATTTTATAAAGAATCTAATATTATAATAACATATCAATTTAAGTAAATATTTTATATAATATTCTTTTAAAAAATAATATGTAAGAATTAGGAATTTGAGATATTTCTAATAATCTCCTGTTTGAATTATATTTTATTAATTCAATATTTCATTTATCCATGGTACACCCTTTTAAAAAGCTTATCACCATTCTCTTTTAGAGTTATTTTCTCATCTTCTTTTATAGTAAGGCCTTTTGTGACTTCAATCCATTGCAATTTGAGTGTGTTTTATTTCTATACTTCTATTTGGGATGGTATGTAATTTCTGTACTTGGTAGTAGAGTACCGGTAAAATGAAATTTAGTATTGAATGATGCATAATTAAATAATTTGACCTTTTGGATTGTAATCATGACACATGGGAAATATTATTCAATTTTTTTTTCATGATGAAATTCCATTTCTAGATATTTTTTTTCGGATTTATTCTATAAACATATCTATTCTAATCTTATGTTGAATGTTCTGTGAAGTGTCTTTAATGTGATTTAATTCGATATTAATTGACATGTAATTAAATAATTTGGACTTTTCTATTATGATATAGGCATATTTAAGATGTTGTCCATTTTTTATTTTGATGACATAACACCTTTAGATATCTATTTCAAAAGTGTCTCGATTTTGCCCTACTAATGACACTTTGCATGATTTTGATAATTCAATCCTCTTGCACATGTTTATAAGTGTTTTTTATTCTTGATTTGCATTATAGATATATTATATGCATTAGTTAAACCTTTTCTTGGGATCAAAATTCTTCATTTGGTATTTTATTTAGACTAATCTTTGTGAGTGTAAATTTGTTAGTCAATTTTGAATTTTTCAACATGTATTATTTGTATCCTGTTTTCTCTTGTTCACACCTTATCATTTCTTTACTTCATGGGTTGAGATATGCATATGTTACATTCATTATGAGGCCAAACTTATGGTTCCTTATTTATTATTATTTGTGAACTAACCCAATTGTTATGTGAAAACACTGGGTTCATTGTTGAGGTAGTTTCATTTCCTTCTCATTTATTTGATTCTTTGATATGCATGCCTTGTTTGAGTAGCCTTTTCCTATACTTTGCTTTTGATGCATGCTTAGCTTCTTGGTATTCATGATTGATTGACTAATTGTCATTACAATCTTAATTTGATTAGTAGGGACCTGTTTTAGTGCTTAAAGGGGGTGCTGCCTTGTGTTAACTTCCTAATAGGTAACTTGACTTTTCCAAATAAGAAGTTATTTTTAGGATTTTATTTTTTATTTTGTTTTTTATTTGATAAATAAACAAAAATAAATGATAACTGCGATTTTATTTTATTTTTTATTTTTTTATTATAAAAATCAATTTTTCACTAAATAGTAAGTCTCGCCATTTTTTAATAAGGATGCATCGAGTGAAAAATGCTAGTCCATAGTAAGCTTTGATTTGGATTTATTTATTGATTCATGTTTATGGGTATTGGGATTCTTGTATATTATTTTAAGCTTCAGTTATTGTTGTGAGATGTGTATTTGTAGCCTTGGGCTATCATATTTGTTTTGAGTTTGGGCTTTGTATATTTGATTTTGGGCCTAGTTTATTTTATTTGTCAGGTTTGGGCTTTGTTTGTTTTGGGCTTCTATATATAAGTTTGGGTTTTTTATTTATTTATTTTTTTTTTTTTTATTTTTTTAAATCCTCCTCAATTTGGCCTTGTTTTGAATTTGGACATGGGTCAACTTTACGACCTCCATTTGCTTACTTTTTGCCTAGAGCTTAGATGTCCACCACGTCAGAGGGTTGATGAAGACCAAGCTTGAAAGCCCATAAAAGGGCACATACCCTTAGGGTTCTATGGAAGGTGGTGCACGATAATTTGGGGAGACTTTTTATGTTTTTTTGTTTTTTTTTTCTTTCAGTTTTTAACATTAAGTGAGAGAGAAAGCAATGAGGGTTGGGACTGTACTAAGTTCTTAGGACTATTTTGTTGTATTTGGGTACATTCTTCTCCCTTTCATTCATTTATTTTTTTATTTATTCGTTCAATTTTGTAGATATAGGTTTATTATTCATATTTGGTTCATTTTTAGTAATTTTTTGTGTATTGGTTTGTTCTTTGTTCATTCATTTTTAATACAGCATGTTTTGGGACTTGTTAAAAAAGTTAAACTTTATTCATTATTTATTTTAAATAAGATATTATTAATAATGATATTTTAAAATTATTATTATTTATTTTTAACAAAAAATAATATCAATCATGTTTTTATGAAGATGTTAATATCCACATTTTTTTTTATAAAAAATATGATTGATGATTTTATAATAATATTTCTATTTATATTTTACTAAAAATGATTTATTATTTATTTTTTATTATTACAAAACTAATTTTATTTTTAATAAGGCTTGAATTAAACTTAATTGTTATTATATAAATTAAATTTATAGTGTTTTTACAAAATCAAAATAGAAAAATTATTTTTGAAAGCAAATTATCCAAACAAGTTTTATTTTTTATTTTTAAAAACTGTTTTTAAAAATAACTTACCAAACACATTATTTTTTATACTTTTATTTATGTCGCTCCTAATATTCTTGTTAGACTATTAATATTAAACCATGTTTTTTTTTTTTTTTTTTTGGTTAAGAATTTCTTTTTATGTTATAAAGAATGGTGATAAAGTATATACACCTTTGGCATGACGTTTTCCATCAATTTCGCGGAAAATTTTAATAAAGGGCCAATTTGACATATAAGAACTGGGTAGGGATGATTTCGCTTTCGAAAGAGAAAAGAAAAGAGAAAGAATGAAAGAAAGAAGAGAGTGTAGGGTCTAAACTTAAGTTTGATCTTGAAATTACTTTTAAATATCCCTATCCCATTTTTCACCCATTTTCGTACCCAACCATTGCAAAGGCTTGTCCAAATGTCCACAATAAATGGACAAATACTTCACTTCGTCCCCAACCATGGCAAAAGCTTGACCAATTGCCCGCAATAAATGGACAAATACTTCACTTCGTCCCCACATAGAAAAAAAGAAAGAAAAAGAGAAAATTAAGTGAATAAACAATAGACAAAAAAAAAAAAAAAAAGGCAAATAGCCCAGTACTGCTCCACAAAGAAAAAACATCTTGCAATCATGGAGATGGCTAAGCGTTAGGTTTTACCTCGATAATGGTTAGCATGTGAGATTGTTCGGGCCTTTTGTTTGATTTGGTTAACCCCCTTGTTGCTTTGATAATTGATTTTACAGCAATGCCAATATCTATGACAAGTTCTTTTACAAAAAGGGGCCATTGCTGTCACGGTGCCAAATGATCCATTCAAATCATCTTGGGTATTATTAAGGTCCTCTGTAGGCATTTCGCTTTTGCTGCATCCCTTAAAAGGATTGAATTGGAAAAAAAGAGATAACCAACAAAATCTTCATCTAATATATATATATATATATATATAAACAAAATCTCACTCAAACTAAAAAATTCTATTTTTTAAAAAATCAAAATTAACTAAAAATATTTCCTAGTGTTAAGAAATAAACCTCTCAAAAAAACCAATAAAAAAAAAAAGAAATAATAACGAAATAGAGTAGACAAAATTAACACAAAAAATTTAAGTGGTTCACCCAAAACATGCTACGTTCACGATGGTTTTGGCTATCTTCATGGAGACAAGATCTCTATTTATCAGCTCCTATCACGATCACATTATTGCCAAATATATGAATGACAATTTTGATTTAATTTAAGCTATTACCAATTATAAATGTTAACACACGATTCTGATTTACCGATAATTTCCTCATCCAATATTCTTTGTACATATCAAACACATATATGATTGTGAGATTCTCAACGTATATTTCATGACCTAAATTTAGTACATTTTGTGATCCACCTTTGGGGTACCGAACCAGAGATTATGCTGAAAACTGAACAGCAGATGCAGATGATAAAAGTAAAAATTGCAATCCCTGAGTGATGCGGCAGTACGGTGTATAAGCCGGTAAAGAATGCTACCACCATTGCTCCTACACCCAACTTGGTGAGCCAATACGCCGGCCTTACAAATAAAATGACTCGCTTCTTTCTTTTAGACAATGCAGTATAAAAAGAAAACAATACAGCAGTCACAGAGAGCACCAGAGCCAGGGAATCAGACACAACAAATGCTTTAAAAGCTGGCTTGTTGCTTAAAATGGCCATGCCGTCACCATCCTTATAACCGCCGGGCAGTGTAAAACCTGCTGTGAACGATACAGTCGCGACAAGTGCGGCCACAATCAAATGGCTCTGACTTGCTTCCCTTAAGAAAGAGGTGTCTAAAGACTCTAAACCTTTACTACGTTTGCTTTGGCTCATGTCCTCGTCTTTCTTGTCCTCGTTTTTCTTGTCCTTATCTTTCCTCATAGCCTTCTGCCAAAACAAAGGCCCGACTCTAGCTTTGGCATTTTTCAGTCTTGATATGATAAAATCCTGAAATTTAATCAGAGAAAACAGAGTATACAGTACCTTGGCTTCAATTAATGGAGCAGATCACTATTTCCTTGCTATTTGGGAAATTAATAAAGTTAGACAGACATGCTTACCTTTTTTCCAAATAAATCCTCGGCCAGTAAAATTACGTCCAAAGCAGTTGAGCTTTGGTTGTTAAGTGCCATCTTATCTACTTCCTCTTTAAATATGAAAGAACGACATCCCAGCTGGGAATGGGCGAGCAGATGGAGAGGTGTTTGTCCTTCAACATTCTTCTCATTTATAAGTGCTCTCACATTCATCCAGGGAATCTTTATGAAGCTTTTGAAACATCTTCTTTGCATCATGAATAAGTGAACAACATTATTTCCATTAACATCCAATTGCTCACAACAATCTGGATAGCGTGACATCAACAGTTTTGCTATGAGCTTGTTTCCACGGGTGGCTGCAATATGAAGAGCTGTCTTGTTGTCATAGTTTTTGACCCTTAGGTAGACTACAGAATTATCAGATTTATGAAGCAATTGCCTCGCTATTGGAACATGACCCAAGTATGCAGCGCAGTGAAGCGGAGACCACCCATTTTCATCTACTTCTTTTGTTAGATCTGACTTCCATTTCAGAATTTCTTATACCATTACTGATCAACACATACATAAAATGAAAAGAAAGAACACAAATTAGAAGAGTATAAGAAATTAAGAAACAAGTTTCCTTTAGACTATGTTTGGTTCTCAGAAAATTTGAGGGAAAATGCAAGGGAAAGAAAATACAAAAGAAAAATAGAAGGAAAGAAAAAGTGAAGGAAAATAAAAAATGGATTAAAAGTTGATAAGTTATTTTTATTTTTTACTTCAAACTTATTTTATTTATTTTAACTCGTTAATATAAAGATTAAATAATTTTAAAATACATAAATTTTTAATTAGTTTTAATTATATTTGATTTTCTTTTATATTTTTCATAGGACAACCAAATATGAAAAAATCATTTTCCTTTGCATTTTTTTTCTTTCCTTAGTATTTTCTGGGAACCAAACATAACCTTAGTCTTCCCCATTTTCCCATATTTAATCATGCATGTCAGGTTAAAAAGTAACTGAACTATTTGGAATATAACATTTAAACAGCTGAAACAATCAACCACCAAGCATATATATATATATATATATATACTCAAACAAATATATCAAAATATTTTTTGAGAAAGATTAGAAGTTATGAAGAAATTGTAACCCCATAGTTTAGCTAGGTTAAAACTTGTTATTCAACACTATATATGTTATACTTGTAATATTAATAAATAAACCACCTAGGAAATATGGTAGATTCGGGAAAAGAATATGCCTACTTGGGTCACGGCCAATCACAGCTGCGTGCAAAGCTGTTCTACCCATGGGGCCAGTGTGAGCCGGTGGAGTGAGAGTAGTATTCTCTATGATTATTTTCACCAAGTCTCTAAACCCTCTCTCAGCAGCCATGTATAGAGGAGTCCCACCAGAAAAGTTAGCACCATATGTAAACTCGGGATCTTTCTCGATCAACCACTTCACCACCTCCGGATGATGATACCGGACTGCCTCATGCAAGGCTGTGTCATGCTCATTGTTGGTCATCCTCAGCATTGCCTTATCCACTCCAATCCCACTCTCAATATCTCTTTCGGAAACTGTTTTCGCAGCACGAATAATAGCCTTCACGACCTCTAGATGCCCTTCTCTCGCCGCAAGGTGGAGGGGGGAGTCCCCTTTCAGATTGGGCCACTGCAGTGGGGATGAATCCCCACTGTAATGTCGAATGATCCATGCAACGCACTTCGGTTGACCGAATTGGGCTGCAATATGGAGTATAGTGTTCTTTTTGGGTGTTAAATATTGGACATCTCTGGGCATTTTGCTGAGGATAATATGGGTGGCGCCTTGTGCTGCAGCCCTGTAAATTTCAGGAGGCATGTATGTGACATCCTGCTGGTTCCCACTAGAAACTGAGTTAAGGTTCTGTAATTCTAAAGCATGGTTGGAAGTGGAAGTGGATGGATCCATGGGTGTGCTTAAGCTTTACAGCCGTCTCCACCTCTCTCAAATCTTTCACAACACCATAATCCACCGCCTCTGCGTCTTATATTACTACAGCAAAGGGAACAGGGTGCGAATGCCTACACAAAGCTGTGGTCCCAAGTCACTTTCCTCTTTTTTATCGTTTTATACTAGTGTCGCTTTTTTTAAAGGGAGAATTGACTTTTATACCGCTTGACTTTGAAAATTGGCCCAAAGTAATCACCCCAAAATTGACTTTTATACCGCTTGACTTGAAAATTGGCCCAAAGTACTCACCCCAAAATTGACTTTTATACTGCTTGACTTGAAAATTTGACTTTTATATTGCTTGACTTGAAAATTGGCCCAAAGTACTCATCCCAAAATTGACTTTTATACCGCTTGACTTGAAAATTGACTTTTATACTCTTGACTTGAAAATTGGCCCAAAGTACTCATCCCAAAACCTAATGGAGGAGTGAAAATTGAGTTGAAGGATATTACTTTTCAAATATTTTTGAAATGTCTCCCTCTCCTCTCCATATACAAGAGCCCTAAAGGGCAATGGAAATAGGACTTTTGGCTTCCAAAACCAAACCCTGTGGGAGGTTGTCCAAGAATGATTCATTTTCTAAATTTAGCTCAAGAACGTAGAAATTATGGAACGCCAAAAATGTCATTTTATTTATAAAAATATTTAATAAAATGAATTTAGCTAGAAGAAAAGAGCAACCATGGTTTTTGTGGGGAGCAGAACGGACGACTGAACAAGGTTTCAAAGGGAAGTGGGCCCTACCATTGCTCCTTTTCCCCGTCGGATTCCAAACTCATCTTGCTTTTGCTCTGAGTGGTCACATGCTGTTCAGTGAATGCAATCAAAGGGAGAAAAGACACTTTTCTTTCACAATTCACGTGATAGATATTATCACAAACCATTCGGTAAAACACTTGCACATGCAATGATTCGCTTTTCTTCCGCAATTTACGGGAATCATTGAGTGGCAGACCAAACAAAGAACACACTATAGACGAACCCATTGAGTGGCAGACTAAAACAAAGAAGAAACATTATATACTCTGGCGTTGTCACATGGTCACATACCATTCGATGAATACAATAGATTACATTAATACTTATATTTCGTATAACATATTATGGATAATAGAAAATTTCAATAAAACCTAGAATTGAAAAACTAACCTGATAATTATCATCTTCAAATTAAACCTAAAAGTATGAGTACTAAATAAAATATTTATAATAATTAATGTTATTTAATATTAATAAATAATAAATAGTAGTGTTCTTCTTTTCATTATAATTACCATAATTTTTATACATTCTTTTATGTGGTAAGTTGTGGCTACAAGCAATGAGAAATGGTTAATATGCATTGTATGAAATATTTTAGTATTCCAGTATACCCGGTCATCGATAAGTGGGAAAAATTGTGTTATTCAAATTTGACTAGATGTACAAATTTGACTATTTAGCTTTTTTTATTTGTTGGTATATGGAAAATAGCTCTAACTCTCTATTGGTCTGAGTTCATAAGTTGATAAGATAAAAATTACCTCCAGTTTGTCAATGACAAATTTTTGAGATACTAAATAATCATATTCCATTCAATTTTAATATTAAAATTTTAAAATAAATTTTGATCTTATGGAATTAATAAGCAAAATTAATTTATAAGTTGATTAATAATGACGGTTGAGGATAACATGATGTGGAAGTTAAAGTCTTGTTTCATAACTTCTTTTTTTTTTTTCATAAAAAATTAAAAAAAAAAATAGAAAAACATGTGTAATAACAAAAAAATGAAAAACAATTTTTTATCCTTAAAAACATAATAAAGTGTTTCAACCGATAACTTTTAATTATTTTATGTTGTTATCACTTTTTTTATTACTTTTTATAATTATTTAAAAAATTATATAATTATTAAAAATAATAAAAAAAGAAATATTTTATACAAAAACAAAAATAATTTTAATTAATGACTAGATGTACAAATTTGACTATTTAGCGTTTTTTATTTGTTGGTATATGCAAAATAGCTCTAACTCTCTATTGGTCTGAGTTCATAAGTTGATAAGATAAAAATTACCTGTATTTTGTCAGTGACAAATTTTTGAGATACTAAATAATCATATTCCATTCAATTTTAATATTAAAATTTTAAAATAAATTTTGATCTTATGGAATTAATAAGCAAAATTAATTTATAAGTTGATTAATAATGACGGTCTAGGAGAACATGATGTGGAAGTTAAAGTCTTGTTTCATAACTATTTTTTTTTTCATAAAAAATTTAAAAAAATAGAAAAAAATTTGTAATAACAAAAAAGTGAAAAACAATTTTTTATCCTTAAAAACATAATAAAGTGTTTCAACTGATAACTTTTAATTATTTTCTGTTGTTATCACTTTTTTTTTATTACTTTTTTATAATTATTTTAAAAAATTATATAATTATTAAAAATAATAAAAAAAGAAATATTTTATACAAAAACAAAAATAATTTTAATTAATGACTAGATGTACAAATTTGACTATTTAGCTTTTTTTATTTGTTGGTATATGCAAAATAGCTCTAACTCTCTATTGGTCTGAGTTCATAAGTTGATAAGATAAAAATTATCTGTAGTTTGTCAGTGACAAATTTTTGAGATATTAAATAATCATATTCCATTCAATTTTAATATTAAAATTTTAAAATAAATTTTGATCTTATGGAATTAATAAGCAAAATTAATTTATAAGTTGATTAATAATGACGGTCGAGGATAACATGATGTGGAAGTTAAAGTCTTGTTTCATAACTATTTTTTTTTTCATAAAAAATTGAAAAAAAAATAGAAAAACATGTGTAATAACTAAAAGTGAAAAACAATTTTTTATCCTTAAAAACATAATAAAGTGTTTCAAAGAACATGATGTGGAAGTTAAAGTCTTGTTTCATAACTTTTTTTTTTTTCATAAAAAATTAAAAAAAAAATAGAAAAACATGTGTAATATAATTAAAAGTGAAAAACAATTTTTTATCCTTAAAAACATAATAAAGTGTTTCAAAGAACATGATGTGGAAGTTAAAGTCTTGTTTCATAACTATTTTTTTTTTTCATAAAAAATTAAAAAAAAAATAGAAAAACATGTGTAATAACAAAAAAGTGAAAAACAATTTTTTATCCTTAAAAACATAATAAAGTGTTTCAACCGATAACTTTTAATTATTTTATGTTGTTATCACTTTTTTTATTTCTTTTTTATAATTATTTTAAAAAATTATATAATTATTAAAAATAATAAAAAAGAAATATTTTATACAAAAAAATAATAATTTTAATTAATGACTAGATGTACAAATTTGACTATTTAGCTTTTTTAATTTGTTGGTATATGCAAAATAGCTCTAACTCTCTATTGGTCTGAGTTCATAAGTTGATAAGATAAAAATTACTTGTAGATTGTCAGTGACAAATTTTTGAGATACTAAATAATCATATTCCATTCAATTTTAATATTAAAATTTTAAAATAAATTTTGATCTTATGGAATTAATAAGCAAAATTAATTTATAAGTTGATTAATAATGACGGTTGAGGAGAACATGATGTGGAAGTTAAAGTCTTGTTTCATAACTATTTTTTTTTTCATAAAAATGAAAAAAAATAGAAAAACATGTGTAATAACAAAAAAGTGAAAAACAATTTTTTATCCTTAAAAACATAATAAAGTGTTTCAACCGATAACTTTTAATTATTTTATGTTGTGTGGACCTCGCATTTTCGGCTCATGCGTTCCCACTCGATGGTGAAACTCGCTTTTTATTTGAAAAATTGATTTTATGTTGTTTTCTAGGAAAATGACTTGGAGTCGCCACTTATTTTTGTTTTTTTTTTTAAAGGGTAAACAAAATAAGAAAGAAAAACCCTAAGTCGATTTCCTAGAAAACAACATAAAATCAATTTTTCAAATAAAAAGCGAGTTTCACCATCGAGTGGGAACGTATGAGCCGAAAATGCGGGGTCCACAAAATGGCGACTCCACCACTCTCACTCAAAATATACATCAAGATGAATCTTAGAAAGAAGCTCTCATACGAACTCTCTCTAACACATAAACTCAATGAAGCAAACTAGTACATTCATACACATGCCCAATAGTGAATGATAAAATGAACAATGCGCTATCTTTTTTTTTTTTTTTTTGCGCATACTCTGATCAATAATGAATGATCTCCCATGAAATACATAGCCACATGAATAGACTCTCCCCATGTACTGATGTAACATGAATCCTCACTAACAAGACAACCTCTCAAACTGAAATCCCTGAACCACTGCCCATGGGGTGAACGGGGGGAAAGAATGTGACAATCCTCCATACAGTGGCGTGTGAGAAACCACCACTCAAGGTGAAACAAGGATAATGTCGAGTAATCAATGAGGAAAGGAAAAGACAGAGAACGAATATCACAAGTGGTGGTATGTGATATCGGAAAATAGTGATGAAATGATGTCCAAGCGGAAAATATCATAATGAAGAGTGAGGAATGATGCCTAAATATGTATGTCAGGTCTGGAACTCATGACGTATCCAATCATAGCATGCAAGCACTACAGGGTCCCCAACGCGGTGTAATAGGTAAATGAGGTGATGAAAGAAAAGGTTATGTGCTCGTGTGAGGCTCAAAGGGCTAGCAACGGGTAACTCTATATGTGAGGGTGATAAAGTAAATAGGCTCATGAAATGATGGCCACCCATCCTTTGACCAAAACCTCGAACATCATGCTTTCAATATCTCACATGGTCAATACCAAAGACTAGCACCTGTCCAACAAAGTCATAACAACTCCTCTGAAATCGTGTGAAAGCTCCCACTGATGCTCTGTGATAACCGTCAATGTCCTCTAATAATCACCTCACTCCATCATCATAAGCCACTCACCATCGTCTCATAAAAATCACCATCTCTAATCATCCCGACTCTCTGAAGTCGCATGTAACAACTCAAATCTGGATGCCCCAAGACAACCCCTCTGCCTCAACAACATCATCAAGCAGTCAAACCGCTCTCTCACCGTGATCCATCTATCATCATGCAAAACTCACCTTAGGTCTAACCATCTTAGACACTACCTGGTCAGATCAATGAAATGATGGAAAGGAAAGGCGATGGTATTGTAGCATGCTAAGGTGAACAAGGGTAGTAAAGTCGTGTAATGGTACCAAGGGGTGGTGTCATGTCAGACTCAAAATGGGTAGGTCATCAAGCCTACAAAGTCAGGATATGGATATAGATACGGTACTGCTCAGATTAGAAGGTGAAACGAGTCACAATCTCGAATTCCCTAGGTTGATCTCCTAATCCTGGGTCAATAGGCTCAATATCCTCCATGATAGGTCAGACTAAAGTGATCATGATGCATAAGTGAAAATATGTCTCAAATCAAAAGGGTAGCACACATCAACGCAAGATATGCAAAACATACTCATTAGAAAAGAGAATAACACATACTCAAAATAAAAAGATCATATCACTAAATGACCTAAATGAGTACATCATGTGTGAAGTGATAGAGGACTACAAAAGACTAGACTCTCAACATGAACTAAAAACAACGACTCTGAACCAAACTGGACTCGACAAAGCAACTCTGATGAGCTAAACACTGGACCCGACAGAATAGGAACGACTTTGATGATGACCATAAATCAAAATGGAAGGTGCTCTGAGCTAAATCGCTGCAAAATGATGTACCCATGTCAACTAAAACAAAGTCCCCAACCCGAGATGTCCCAAAATACCATGCGGCCATCAATACCATCAACATCCAAATCAATCTACTAAAGACTAGGAGGAGGAGGAACCGCATGTGTAGAATGCGTAGGTAGAGGATTGGTGGTCACACTTGGCCCAACCAAGTTGACCAACCCCGAATCGATCAAGTCTTGTATCGCATGATGGAGTGCCGAACAACGCTCAGTATCATGTCCCTGAATATGATGATACAAGCAATGCTCATGAGAGCGAAAATGTGGAGGAATAGGATGTGGTAAAGGGCGTGGCGCCAAAGGAATAATCAAACCACCATCTCTGAGTTTCTCAAAAGCTCTAGTCAAAGTCATGCCCAAGGGAGTGAACTGTCTCGCTGGCCTTTGTGCATATGGTATAGGTGGCGGGTGAGTAGCGGCTCTCGGATACGGTGGTCGTGGCTGCATGCTAGTTTGAGCAATGTAGGGCTCCTGAACATAATCTGGCTGATACTGATACTGTGGATGAGGGAAATGAGCCCTGACTGGAGGAGGTCTGTAAGGCGAGTGATGTGCGGGCCTCCGATGCTGATAGCTAATAGCGCCAACCTCTCCAGATCTACTAAATGATCCAATCGGCTTCTTCCCTTTACTGTCAGGGGAAGGAGTAGCATCCATCCATAATCCTCGAGTGATGACCTCCTCAACACTAAAAGCTGCCTGAACCAGACTCTTGAGGTCCTGAAATGGGACGCCCACAAGACGTCTCGCGAACCTCGGCTGTAGGTTCCGAAGAACCATATCAATTTGATCCTGCTCCTTAAGTCGGTCTATCATACCAGCCACCTTTGCCCTCCAGCAAGTGACAAAAGAAGAAATAGACTCATTTGGCCTTTGCCTGGTGGCCTCCAACTCTCGTCTAGATACGTCAATATCAGCACTGAAAGTGAACTGGGTCAGGAACTCACAAGCCACATCTCCCCAGGTGCGGAGTCTCGAAGGCTCAACTGAAGCAAACCACCTCTGAGCTGCTCCACTAAGTGACATAGGGAAGAGGGCTACCAACTGCGCATCATCTATACCATGTGCCCTCATGACTGTGCTGTATAGTCTCAAGTGGATCTTGGGACAACCAATCCCACTGTAATGCTCAATGTCTGGCATGCGAAACTTGGCGGGCAAGCTAGCCGCCGGTATGCCGTCTTTTTCATCCCAAGTCAAACCTCCGTCCTGCAATCTGATCTGTCTCATCATGGACTCAAGCCTCTCAACCTTGGCCTCCTGCTCGGCTAATCGAGTATCCTCAATAGTAGGAACCATGGGAGGTGACACTGTGACAGTAGGTGGTGGAGCCGTCTCACAATGATTTGATAAATGGAATGGAACGCCATGTGAAGTCCCAGGTGGAAAAGCCTGCGCTGTTTGAGGTACGTGGGGAACTATATCGTCAGTGCTAATGCCGACTGGATGATGATCCTAGCGAGAACTCTCTATCTGATCCAAACGTCTACTAACCCCTGCCATGAACTCCTGAATGGAAGCAAGTGTGGAAGCTAGCTCGTCCGACATCTCGACTGAACTGTCTGAACTCGGATACGAATCTTCTTTGATCAATTGACCTCCTACTCTCCTCCAATGATGTAACTCCAGACTCAAGCAACTCCTAAAATGACTTCCTACAATGCAAACAAAACAGATGAAAAACACGAGATAAACTCTAAAAGATGACAATACAATCATGCAAGCACATGGTCCTAAGATGGCAATCCAAAATCTGGATATATGACGAAAACTCTAGAGTCATAGAGGTATCCACTGCGAGATGGCTACAAATGTGACCAGAGAATCTCCATCAATAATCCGAGATAAAAGAGGTGCGAAAAACACACTATCACGAGATCAGTACTCCATCAACAAACATATATCTTTAACTCAACTTTCAACTCAAGATCCATAAGAGAAAAACTGGTAAGGTGATCAAGGCAACTCTTCTCGAAAAAAGTGTGAATATGAAAATGCGTCTTTCACCTTTCTATAATGAACATATGAGCATTGAGTCGAAAATTAAATCAAGGATCAAACAAAGAATGAGGTATCGGGCTCGTGATAGGTGTACAGTGTGAAAAGGTGATCAATGAACATATCTCAAAGCATCGAGTGAGTGTCAACAAAGTGAATGGATGTGTCGAACCAAGAAAGAAAGACGAAAGCCCTAGGGAGAAAGCATGATAGACTCATCGAGTGAAAAGAACAAACTAAGGCGACATGACCAAGGTGATCCAACCGATACTCAAACTCAAACTGATCTCCGAGCACTCTCAACTGGAGACTAAAAAGAGGGAGTGTCAAATCCGAACCACGACTACAGAGGCTCTAAAAGCCCTCAGATGCACCCACGTGTAAGGAGGAAGTCTTAATCGAAGGATCTACGGCTCAACCTACGAGGTGAAGGTGGCTCTAAATGGATATGGGTGGACTTTAAAAGATTCATAGCAGAAGCGATCATACCCTCCGGCGGTATGCAACCCCTTGCACGTCTCCGAAGAGACGGGGCGCTTCCATGCAAGGTGGTCATCACCTCCAACCATGCACTACCTCAATATCCCAAGGGGTTTCCTATGGTGAAACCTCTCAAACTTTCAACGCTCAAAAGCCAACTAGAGTGTACAGTGAATGATGTGGGTGCATCCAATAACCCTAGGAAGCTAAAACGGGAAAGGAAACACACTGGCCGCACAAATATCCATGAAACCTAGCTCAGAGCTATACAGGTCTTCAATGATTGGACTCCAATCGACATCAAAGTGTCGTTCTCCTCCAGAATGCTCCCGTGCATCGATATAGCCCTTCGCTAGACCCTACTCCTAATTTCTGGCTCGGTCAGAGAGCAAGCACACAAAAGGTCTCACACTTGCAATAGTGAGAACCGAGATGAAAGGAATGACCGAAACCAGGAGAGTTGGAGGTAGGGGGATAGAAATGCGACCCACATAGACAAGTGACATGCAATCATGCAGAGGGATGACAGACATGCATCATACAGTCAAGCAGAGTACAAGATATATCACTCATGCCCACACAAAAGCTATGACTATCAGGATGAATAGCGATACGAACATCATGCTCAAAGACGATCAAGATAATATATAAGCCATAGAAGACAATCACAGCAAGTCAAACGATGTACAATAGTGAGTCTGTGCACGTGTAGTGAACAGAATAATCAGGAAGAAACAGAATCGCTATACCAAGCAAAACAAGATGAGAAATCTATGATAATCGACATGTCAATGTACCAAACTAATCTAGCAATGAAGCGCAGAAAAAAAAAAACGACATCCTAAGTCCCAATCAAGATATCAATCATATCAATGTCACAACACAATATCCAAGCATGCATCAAAAACTCCCGATGTGCAATCAAGAGACAGGTACTCACTAATCGACTCATCAAATGCCATGTTTGCTTCATCTTAAGTTCAGGCTTGACCCTCTAAACATCCCCAATGGAGTCGCCATTTTGTGAACCTCGCATTTTCGGCTCATGCGTTCCCACTCGATGGTGAAACTCGCTTTTTATTTGAAATTTTGATTTTATGTTGTTTTCTAGGAAAATGACTTGGAGTCGCCACTTATTTTTGTTTTATTTTTAAAAGGGTAAACAAAATAAGAAAGAAAAACCCTAAGTGTGACTCCTTATTTGGAAAATGTGGTCTACGAAAAACCAGATCGGGTTTAGGGGTCAGGTTACTTATCGGGAAGGTACGGTAAGGACCGTAGCACCCTTCTAAGTCCCTAAAGTCGGGTCTCTACTAATAAAATGAAGCAATCATGGAAATTGATGAGGGAATCAATGAATATTCAGAGTGATCATGCACATGTGAGAATCTAAACATGCATATAGAAAATGACTCGAGTGGATGTGGATGCGTACCTGGGCAGTGATCCATAAAGCGCTATCAAGAAGTGAGGTTAGTGCACAATTAAGGAATAATTTCGAGCATGTCATAGAGCAGAATAAAATCAATCATGCATGACAATTAAATCAAACAAACAATCAATCAATCATAAGAAATCACATATGTTGGCCCCACCAAAGCCGATTTATATTGCATGAATTAATCCCATAAATTCCATTATTCGGAATTAC